>NC_056578.1:43680624-43709768 GCF_018340385.1 Cyprinus carpio
GGAGCAGAGTTTTCAATGAAAGAAACTTTAGCTCAACTGAATGCAAAGGCTCGAATGGGCCCTGCTGTAGTGACTTCAGCACTAGAGACAGGTCCCAAGAGGGTATAGAGGGGGCCAGAAAGGATTTAACCTGGCCCCTCTAAGGAACCTGATGACGAGGTCATGCTTACCTAAAGACTTTCCATTCACGGGGTCATGGTACGCAGCAATAGCAGCAACCTGGATTTTGAGGGTGAAGGGAGACAGCCTTTGTTCCAGTTGTTGCAGAAAGGAAAACACAACCGCGATCTGGCATCTCCGGGGGTCTTCTCTGTGAGAAGAACATCACTCGATGAACAGGTTCCACTTCAGGGCGTAAGCGTGTCTCACAGACAATGCTCTCGCCGAAGTAATGGTGTTCGCTACCTCCTGGGGCAGGTCACCTAGAACCTCCGTTTCCGGCCAAGGGACCAGACATGGAGTTTCCAAAGGTTTGGATGCGGGTGCCAAACGGTGCTTCATCTCTGAGTCAGTAGATCCTTCCTCAGAGGAATCAGGTCAGAGTTGGCCAATACGGCGCCACTAGCAAGACTTGTTCCTCATTCTCGCTGACTATCCACAGTGTCTGTGTGAGAAGGCTCACTGGGGGAAATGCATATTTGCGTAGGCCCCGCGGACAGCGCTTGTGCTGAGTGTTCCCACAACTGAACAACTGGCAGTAAGAGGTCTCTGGAGAGCAAACACGTCTACCTGAGCAGGTCTGAAACGTCTCCAAATCAGCTGGACCGTCTGGGGATGGAGTCGCCATTCTCCCAGGAGCATCGCGATGGGAGCGCAGACCACCTTGTCGGTTGATGTACGGAATGGTCGCTGTGTTGTCCGTTCTGACCAGCATGTGCTTGCCTCGTAAGCGGCCTTTGAGACGGTTCAAGGCAAGGCACACTGCTTACAACTCTAGGCAATTGATGTGTCAATGCAGCTGCGGGCAGTCCAAACACCTGAGACTGCATCCCCATTGTACGTAGCCCCCCAGCCTGTGGTGGAGGCATCCATGTAGACCACAGTAGGGTTGCACAGTTTACTGGTACTACGGTAGTATTGTGATACTAAGGGTCCAAAATACTGGCGGTGCCACTGTATTTTTTAAACGGTAGCATTGTCATTACAGTTCTATCGTAAGTACTATTGTATGTGGCTTGTTGGGAATTTCCTAAAACGGTCGAACACTTGTGTTGCAAATAAACAATATAGTGTCTTTTTGTCTTCCTGTCGTCTTTCTGTACAGGAATGCCTTATATACCATATATGGTATTGTGGTCTGGTGCTTGGCCGTTGCCCTCCTGGGACCCAGTGATAAAGGAGGAATGCTGATTAATTGATAGTTTGTTTGGGTTCGGTCGTGAGTGAGGAAGAGGGCGGGAAAAAAAACGAAACAAAAGATTCTCCACCCAGCCTTCCTCTGGGGGAGGGAGTTATATGTTCACCATCTTGGCCTGGTGCACTTGCAGTAACGCCATAGCGTGTATGGCGGAAACAGCTTCCCCGCAAGCCGAATAGGCACTGCTGGTTAGATGCATGCCTACAGGCCTGGGAAGGAAGCACAGGGTCTCCCCGTCAGGAGGAGGCGGACTTAAGACACAATTACGTCACTACCACCCATTGCACTTGGGGGGGGTCACCTAATACCCCTTTGCTGCACCGCCATCAAGGGTGGTGAGGGAGGAGGAGCCTACCGGCTGGTTTCTGGCAGTAAAAGGTGCTGTCCACAACCTGGTGAGCTCGTCATGCACTTCCGGGAAGAAAGGCACCGGGGCGGGGTGCTGAGAACCAGCACGTGTCACCCAGAGAAACCAATCATCCAGCCCTGAGGGCTCGGGATGTGGGGGTTTCCACTCAAGTCCTACCCTCTCGGAAAGCATAGCTGTCATCTCTGGATCCGAGATGCGGCACGGCCGACTCTTCATCTGGTCGGGGGGAGGTCCACTGGATACCGCTGGTACGCTCTTTGAAGAGGGCCCAGCATGTTCCGTGGGTCGCTCTGCTGGATTGAAGATACAAGAGGAGTGATGGTCCCCAAAGGGTTGGTTCCGTGCGGGGCAATGGGACTCTGGCTCCCTGAAGTTAGTGGAGCCTGGTTAGCAGCTCCAAGATGGTCATCTTCCCGCAGTGGGAACATGACTCATCCACAAAGGCCACCTCAGCATGCTTGATGCCCAGACACGTGAGGCAGCGATCGTGACCATCACCCAGTGCCAGGTAATGATCGCACCCAGATATGCATGGGCGAAACCGCGTCCTTATAAGGATGATCCGTCGTCTCTATAAAGACGCGCCCGTGGAGCTCTTTTAGAGGAATTTGCTCTTTAGGAAATGTTCTTTTAGGGCTGAGGCGCACAGGGGAGATGGCCGTTTGCAGCACGATAGAGGGTAGTGCAGCCTGAAGTGCACAACCCACTCAACACTGGAGCGACCACTGCTGAAGCACCATCTCGCCAACACATGAAGCTTCCGAGAGAGTGCTGAACTCGTAGTTCACGAATAGACAAAGTTGAGCAGAACAATACTTTCGCTCGGCTCCAAAGCAAAAAGCTGGTATGCATTGCACCTGCTGCCTTAATATGCTGTGCTCATGCTGTGATCAGCGGCAGCTGGATGCAGTAATTGCATGCCAATGGGCATTGGCTCGTTTAGTTTACACTCAAAGTAGATCTATCGAAGCGATATCCCAATTCGTCAGGTTACCGACTTGACGTCGAGAGTGACCGACTGAAAGGGAACAGTGCACAGTATGCACAGTACACAAATAGCAGCAGACAAGTACAAGATTTACACAATCAAGTTCAACAGATTGTTGCACATTAAAAGTTACAGTAGAGACGTTTGTTAAGTTTTAGAGTGAAAATGCCCTGTGACTCATGATATCCAGCAGAGCTTATAGCTGAACACACAGAGTCCAGAACACTTCTGTAACCTGGTGCTGGCCCGAGTGAAAGCTCATAAATGGCTGTTGTTTCCCGCAGGACTGTTCGTTCAGTGAGATTAAGAAGCTGTGCTGGGATCAGCTGCAGCAGCTCTCTGAGGTTCATCTTCTGGAGATTCTGGAGGGTAAACCACTAATTCAGTTCATCTTCAATCTGAACACAAATCAAAAGCTGCTCGTTCTCTTCTCACCGTCGGTCCCGCTGGTATCTTTGTGTTGTGTTTGATGAATGTTTTATTGTTTTCTTTGTTTGTAAAGGTAAAGAGTTATCAGTCGCACCTGAAGAGAAGAACTTTACTGACAGTCAGTGAGTCAAAAACTCTCGGGATTATTAAATATTAAAAATTAAACGTAATATTGAAGTTTTGATAACATGCTGATTGACATTTACAGGCAGGACAGTAACGTGGACTCCACTTCGTCTCTGAGAGAAGATCCTGAAACAGAAGAAAAGCAAGGTAAAGAACTCATTATAGTTGTAGACTATTGTTTCTGAGTGTTTGAATTAGTGGTCAACCGATATTGTTTTTTTGAGAGCCGATGCCTATGCAGATATCTTGGAAAGCAGTATGCTTCTCTGTATCTCTCTGTATGTCTTACTCTCTTTCTGTGTGTGCGTCAGGCGCAGGTTCTGGAGAAGACAGTGACGTTCTCAGCATCAACGCAGAGATTGATGACAGTGACATTGAGGGTCATAAAGTGGTGAAAGCTGAAGAATCGGCGAGAGATGAAGCTCTGGCTCCCAGCGCCGAGCCCAAAGTGGAGCTTCAGCAGGACATCGACAGAAGCGTGAGTGAAATTCTGGCTCCGACGTCTGGCTCTGAGCCCGAAGATCTGAGGGAAGCGTCACCGGAAAAACCATCAGCTGAAGAAAGGGCTCCAGCAGCTGCAGTGAAGCAGCCGTCGACTCAGCAGCTGGAGTTACTGGAGCTGGAGATGAGAGCCAGAGCCATCAAAGCACTCATGAAAGCCAGCGAGACCCACAAACACACTCACTGCTGACACAGACACACACTCACTGCTGACACACAAACACACTCACTGCTGAGACACAAACACACTCACTGCTGACACTCAGCCTCAAAGTGTGATAAATACCTTTTATTATTTGATCACACTAAATAACAGCATAGATGATTATTTGCAGATGCAAATGACTTCACCTTAAGTAACCTTACATATTTTCTATCAGGTTTGATCAGAAAACTCATCAAAATAGCCATCCATCCACCTCAAAGACAATGTTATTTTGTGAGAAAATTAATAAAAAAAGTTAACTCTTATGTGCTGAGGCCACTGTTGTCTGATTTCTAATCAAATCGTATTTCTTTTAAGATTCTAGCAGAATATTATATTGCAGTTTTTATATTACACTCATTAATTTATATTGTATGTGAAGTGTTTATTGAAAACATTTTTATTATTTCATTTATTTATTTATTTATTTATTTATTTATTTTATATTCTTATGGATGTTTGGAGACAATGCTTTAATTTCCAGAGAAATGAAAATAAACCTGTCTTTGAGTCAAAGGCACTGCGTGATTAATCTAAACGACAATCTGAATATTTCAGATGCCTGAGATTCTTTGAGAGTTTGCTGGCATTATTGATCAGGTGTTAACTTTCATTTTACAGGAAAGAAAAGTAAACTGGTTGTCCTTTGCTTAAGGATGTCATGTTTAAAATGTCTGTTCATTTGACTACATTTTACAATGCGAAGTGTAGAATATAGTCAAATATAGTCCCAACAATGCCTGCAATAACTTGGGGTAGTTTGACTGGAAATGGAAATAGGTTTTGTTGAACTGAAAACAAATGCACACACATATAATAACTCCTTTAGGGATGCTGATGTCTGTTATCCAATCATCATAACTAGATTCCAGCAGAATATTGTACATTAATCTGCCACATTCAGAGCAGGAACTATTGTGTCCTAACTTTCATTTTCAAAGCTTTTGTGAATGTGGTTTCCTGGAAAGACCTCCTCGACCGGTTTCCAGTAACTACATCACTGTGCTTATATTCTTTTTTCATAGAGTTTGGTACTTTTTGAACACATCTCTGTGTGTAAGCTTGCTGATAACGGTTACATATTGGTGTATTACAGATAAATGACAAATGATATAAAGATCAAACATAAATTTTGCGTTCTGTTTGTGAGTCATTTTATTTACATGTGACTAAATGTCACAAAAAAAAAAAAGGTCAGGTGTAACAGGTTTATGACACAGAGAGGGTGGGACTTCTCAATTTCTGTGCATATAAAGGGATTGCGGTGCCATATGCTGTTTAGGACTGAGCAAGAGCTGACTGTCAGCAGAATGGTAAGACTGCATGCATTTTACTGTCTTATAAAGTATATTTATATTCAGCTGCTAATATCGTAGGAAATATGCATACTTCCAATGGATCCTTTTTGAATTGATGAAATCCAGTACTTCATCAGTGATGGCAGCTGTAGTTCTCCAGGTTCCGGCTCCGTACAAAGGAACTGCCTTGAACGTTGGTATTGAAGATCCTGACTTTGGTTTTGACTGACAGGTCCTTGGATCTCCAGATGTTCAGCAATTGTATAAATGATGTCCGTGCTTTCCCTGTCCGTGGTTTGATGTCTGCATCTGAGCCCCCTTGTTTATGGGTGTGTGATAGTAGTACATCAGTGACCCCGGTCCTCACCTGGAATGCCTCAGTGAGCTGCCCTCCATGTTCCACTTTGAAATTTAGTCCCTTGTATGAGTTCCTGATAATGGTGACGATTTTGTCAGGTATCCCATTGTGCTGGAGCAGCTTGCACACGGTCTCCCTATCCACGCTGTCAAATGCTTTCTCGTGGTCCAGGAAGTTAATGTACAGGGGTGAGTTCCACTCTAATGACTGCTCAACTATGATTTGTGAAAATGGTCCTTGCGAAAGCCAGCTTGTTGGTCTCTAAGTTGAGTGTCGACAAGGTCTTTCATTCTGTTTAGCAGAACCCTGTTAAATACTTTCCCTGGCACTGATAACAGCGTGATCCCTCTTTAATTCGTCATCTTCGACCATCTTCTTGTTCTTCCTCTCCTGAATCTTGGCCAGAGTGTCTACAGAGATCCACTCTTTGTGTTGGTGCTTCTTGGGGCCAAGCACTTCCTGGCATGTTAACTGCTTCCATAATCCATTTCCACTTGCTTTCACGATTACCCTCCTCCTCTTCCAGCAGGTCCTCTATGGCTCGAAACTTGTTATTGTGGGTTATCCTGAACTCTAGCTGCTTGTTAGTATCTCTCAGGAAGGCAGTGTTGTATTACTATTTTGTTCCATGTGTGTTGCCATCCAGTTCTTCTTTAGCTTCAGTTTTAGCCTGGGCACCACGAGGTGGTGGTCCGAAGCCACGTACGCTCGTCTTTTCGCTCTCACGTCTTACATAGACCTTTTGAATTTCTTACTAATGCAGAAGTGGTCAATCTGGTACTTTGTTGTGTGATCTGGAGAAACCCATGTGGCTTTGTGGATGTCCTTGTGAGGGAAAACACTGCCACCGATACTCAAGTTGTTCAATGCGCACAGGTCTGTCAGCCTCTCACCGTTCTCGTTCCTGTCTCCTAGCCCATGACGCCCCATGACACCTTCGTACCCGTAGTTTATCCATTCCAATTTTGACATTTAGGGTCCCCCTTCAAAATGGTGAGGTCTTTCTCAGGACACTTCTCCCCTGATCCTTGTTGACTTCATCGCTGTCATTGGTGGGTGTGTAGCATTGAATGACGTTCATCCTGATCTTTTTCATCTTGGTACAGAAGGATGCTGTAATGATCCTGGGTCCATGCGCTTCCTATCCTATGAGTGCTCTCTGTGCTTCTTTCGAAAGCATCAGTGCAACTCCTTGTGTGTGAGGGGCGTTATCCTCTTAATGTCCAGAGTACAGTAGCATCTGTCCTGAGGCTAGTCGCTTCTGTCCAGATAGCGTCCATCTAGTCTCACTAACTCCTAGCAGGGCGAGGTTTGTAATTCTTCATCTCTGCTGCTACTTCAAATGTCTTCACTATCTCCCAGATGGTTCTTACTTCCATGTACCAATATTGGTTGCTCTGGTCGAAAGAAGGGGGAGTATCGGCCTTATAGCTTCCAGAGTCTTCCGGCTTTCACTACCGGGTGTCATAATCCTTGTTAAGGACCCATCAGTTCCCAGGGCTAAGTTTTCTTGTTAATTCTATGTTTGCGTTTCTGTAGCAGGGTACGTTTTATGGGATGGGGTTGCTAACCCTATGCCCAACCCTCCTCCTTTACCCGGGCTTGGGACTGGCAGGTCTGTTTGGTTTGGAAGTTGGTTAGGGAATATAAGGGTGCAGGAGACAGTCTGAGTTTATTATTTACATAAAATGAAATTAAATCTATCTATCTATCTATAAATGTCAAGTAATGTTTTTCTAGTATCTGCCTCAGTCATGTTTCTTTTGTTCTCGCCTGATAAACCTTCCAGACCTCTGCCAGGTGTAATCTTCTCTAATCTTTTATCATTGTTATTTTTGTTTTTATTAACCCATTATTTGTATTTATTCTTACATTATGATAATACTCACCTCGTACTTCTTGATTACTGATTTTCTGATTACAGAAAAGGCTTGGAATTGAACAAAAGGAAGTGACACAAAAGTTTCATGCCTTTAACATAATGGAGGGAGGTTTCCAGGAAGAAGATGCAGAGAAACTGATCACAGCAGAAATGGTGAATCATATCGAAAAGCACACAAAGTCCAGCAGCACAAGACTTCTCAGTTTTTTGGCTTTGATAAACTCATATGTCCCAGATTCACACTTGTTGAAGCTTTTATGTGAGGAATTCATTTCCAAAATAGAACAGCGATTCAATGAGGAAAACCCCAACCTGGAAACAATAATGAAGCCTTTCGAGGATCTCATAGTAACATACTCAGAAGGAGAACAAGAAGACCAATGCATTCGTCTGGCACATCCAAAGATTGCTGATGCCTGCCTAAAAATACTCACTGAGCACAAACTGACAAGATTTGACATTGCTCTTGACTTCTTGAACAGCATGGTGAAAGGAAAGGAGAGTAATTATGGACAAATTTGCAAGAATATATTAATCACAAGACAAGGAAAGGAACAGTTTTCCAGACTGATTCTTGACATCATGTATGAAAGGGGAAATAATCGTAAACAATGCATTCGTTTGCTGGAGTTGGCTGCAAATTTGTTTTCCACAGAGCCTTATTTTCCTCAAACACTTGCACGTTTTTATTACATTAAGGTAAAAGAGGACAACAAATATGAAAAGGCAGAAGAATGGGCAGAAGAGGCCATTAAACGAGATCCCAACAATTCTTGTATTAAGGATACATTGGGGCAAGTTCTCAAAAACCAACTGCTGAGTGAAACTAAAAAGCCATCCTCAGACTTTGAAGAGTGTTTGGCCATTACAAAGTCTGCCATTGATGCATTTAAAAAAGAAGAGGAAGCAGCTGAAAATGACCCAGAAGACAACACCACATTCAATTATAGCGGGCTCTTGGGGTTCCTCCAGGTTTGCAAGATCATGATTGATACAAGGTTTGCAAAATCATACGTGCGTCATAAACACATTAATTTCATCAAAGCTGTCAAAGATGATATTGAGACGAAATATGATTTCTTTGAATGGTATCTGGCATTCTCAAAACCAAGGATCAATAAAGAGGAACCAGTCTACATTCATAGAGATGTTGAAAATTGCTACAAGAAATAATACACAGACAAGGCAGACTGTTGAGACGACCCTGAAAGAGAAAAAGATGAAGTCTTTTGAGGGACTGCTTCATTTCCTAAAATCAGACATCAATGTGCTTAAAGGAGCATCAGAGCATGCACTTAAAAATCCACGATCTGATGATGAAACCCAAACCTTGCTCTACATCCTTGCCAACATCATCTTGAGTCAGTCAGGTGATCCGTGTGAAAAAATAGAAGATCTTCAGGCCAGGTTACAGAAACTTTGGCTGAGAGAAATGCAAGACAGAAGCCCAGAGTTTTACCTCTTGATTCTTTTGCTCTTTTGGCCTGATGAAGCACAGCCAGAAATCACAAACCCGCCAAACCTTGAAAAGTGTCTCAGAAAAATGCACCATTCATACAAGAGAAAGTATCAGAAATACCTCCGCGGTCGCTACCTGGTGCCTCTGTTCTTCTTTGGGAAAGAAAGAGGTTTGCAGAGATTGGTTCACGCCTCAAAACTAGATGGAACTGCTCTGGAGATCCTCACTGAAGGACATGAACATGCAGACGTCGAATGTCTTCAGCGTATCAACGGGGAGGTCAAGAATGACAGAGTGTTTGCTGTTAGAGATGGACAACAGATTCCAGTCACTCCTCACAATCTGTCCAGTGTGTGCAATCCAGGCCAGGTGTCTTTCTACCTGGGCTTCACCATCAGAGGACCAGTCGCCTACAACATCAGATATGAAGAGGACTGTAAGTACAGCAATACTTTATACTTCAGATTCGTGAAACACTGTCATATACCTCAAACATTCAGTAGTATTGAGTGAATTGTCTTTTATCCTCAGTGAAAAATGTAATTCCTTTTCTCTGCAGAGATCACATGTGAACTGTGTGATTTAACGCTGGAGCAGGTGACTGTGGGATCGAACGAGTCGCCGAACTCAAATGTCCTCAGATGGCACAAATGTTTAAATGTCTTCTTAATATTTGTGTTTCTAAGTTCTGAAGAAACAAAGGGGGGAAGACAAGTTGATAATTATTAGTTATAAGTAGAGTTCAGTTACTTATTCTTAGAGGAATGTGGAGGATCCATTAGGAGAGAGAGAAAATAAATATAATTTGTTCGTATTGTTTTATAATTTTTTTTTTTATTTTTTTTAAATGTATGTACATGCATGTTTTTGGTACATATATATCTGTTCTAGATTCAATGTAAACACTGCTTTGGCAATACATTGTAAAGAATTGTCATGCCAATAAAGCACATATTGAATTGAATTGAATTGAATTGAACTGAATTGAGAGAGAGACACAGAGAGATAAATATATATTTATGATTTTGGTGGTGGATCTGGTGTGGGTTAAAATTATTTTCATGTGTTTAAACCACTTAATATTAAGTAATTTGGTGAAACTAAATGCTGTTGTACACTTTGGGTTTTATTTAGATCATATACACACGAGATGCATTTATTATCTGTTGTATGGCCGCATTTATTCCAGTAGAACCCCGAGAGATGATTATTTATTATGCACAATATGTAACTTTGAGATGTATTTGTTATTGTTTGAGGGTTGTCTTCATTCATTTCAATAATAATAATAATATATATATATATATATATATATATATATATATATATATATATATATAAAAATACAATTTCACTCTCTGTCCCTCTGCATTAAGAATGTATCTTTAGCAAAACAGTACACAACAAATCCACACAAAATTATGTCTCATCGTCATTAGATTAGTGTTGTTCATAATCATAATCTTATCAGCTGTTCTGTGTTCAGCTGAAATCACAGACCAATGCAAACACTGTTCATCCTTTATCTTGTTAGTCTAATGATGAAGAGTAAATAGAAATAAGTAACAATAAAGAAGATAATTAACATTCAAACGCTGCCAGATTGCTGGGTTAGGCTCATTTTATGAATTATATGATGTTTAAGAGTCTTTAAACATGACCAGCTTTTTCTGAACATGAAGGAAATACTAATATCTTCCAAGATGGTGCCGCCGAGTTCGGACGCCGTCAAGGTCGCTCCGCTTAGAATGTGTTTTTATTTAATTTTTTATTTACTTTTGCTTTCTCACATAACTTCTGCACTGATAATTTACAACAAAGAAACACTTTGGGACATTGGACACCGCTTCACTGACCTGTTTCAGGACACTTTATCCTCAAACCCATCGTGGCCATCTAAGATTATCTGGAACGCCGAAATGAATAATGGCCACCTGAATAAACCACCGCGGCGATGGATCAAGAAACACTGCGGGAAACACGCTGGGATTCGCAACAGACTGTGGAAAAGAGCTCACAGTCCTCCTCTACTGAGCATTCTGCTCGCCAATGTCCAATCTCTGGAGAATAAGATGGACGATCTTAGAGCCAGGATAAGTTTCCAATGGGACATAAGGGACTGTAACATCCTTTGTTTGTCTGAAACATGGCTAACGCCCTCGGTCCCGGACGCTGCTGTAACGCCGTCTGATAACATCTCTGTTTTACGGATGGACAGAACAGCTAACGCCGGTAAATCCAAAGGTGGTGGAGTGTGTTTCATGATTAACAAGAAATTGGTGTGGCCCCAGGAATATCTCCACTCTGTCGCGCTCCTGCTCGCCTCATCTGGACATTTATCCTTTATTTGCCACCTATTCTATCTGCCCCGGGCTCTGTGCTGGAGTGGTTTGCCTCTTATCTCTTTCTGACCACAAGCTGACACCGGTTTGGCTTTGTCTAAGCTCCACGATGTGCTCAGCGGCAAACATCAACAAACATCCTGACACAGCTCTTATCATCGCTGAGTACTTTAACAAAGCCAACCTTAGGCAGGTCATGCTGAACTTTTATCAACATATTTCCTGTCCAACCAGAGGAATGAATACACTGGATCATTGCTACACTCAGTTTAAGAATGCCTACAAAGCTCGCTCACTACCGGCCTTTTTTTTTTTTTTTTTTTACAAATACTCGATTATATAGAGCATATATTACAAGCAGTGAAATGTGAGTCAGGTCCGCTCCATGGACAGTGCAATTATTAAAGAATACAATACAGAGGAAAATATACATAAATATAGGTATGAAAGAATGAAAAATAAAGTAAACAATACAAATATAAGAATAAAAATATAAAAAAGATGTATACTGTAGAATTAAATAAAGAATAGAAAATAATGTGCATGAAAGTATACTGTAGTCTTAAATATTAAGATACCCAGGGATGTACAAGAGGCGAATGTGCAAACAGGTAGTGACCACTGTCAGTACGTCAGTATGAGGTAGATATGAGGTAGAGAATGATGAATATCTTACTGATTATTAAGTGATTATTTAGTGAAGTCATGTAGAAGTTAAGAGACTGAGTTTTGAGTTTAGGAGCCTGATGGCCTGGGGGAAGAAACTCCTCCTAAGTCTCTCAGTTTTTGCCACCAGGCTACAGAAGTGCTTACCAGATGGCAGCAAAGTGAAGAGATGGTTACTGGGGTGAATGGAGTCCTTGATTATTTTAACAGCTCTGCTTTTGCAGCGTTTGAGGTAGATGTCCTGCAGAGAGGGGAGAGCAGACCCTGAGATGCGCTCAGCTAAGAGCACAACTCTCTGCAGGGCTTTGCAGTCCTGACTGGAGCTGTTCCCATACCACACTGAGATACACTGAGTCAATACGCTTTCTATGGCCCCTGAATAGAAAGTTTTCAGGATTGCAGGTGAAACCCTGAATTTCCTCAGCTGTCTCAGATGGTACAGTCTTTGTCTGGCTTTATTAACATGTGTTTGAATGTGTGTAGTCCAAGTCAGGTCCTCAGAGATGTTTACACCGAGGTACTTGAAGCTGCTCACCCTCTCCACAGGGGTCCCGCTGATCATTAGAGGAGTATAGGGCTGCTGCTGTCTCTTCCTGAAGTCAACAATCAGCTCTTTAGTTTTACTCACATTCAGAGAGAGACAGTTGTCCTGGCACCATGATGTGAGTTTCTCTACCTCATCCAAGTATGCGGTCTCATTATTGTTGTGAATGAGGCCCAGAACCACATCATCAGCAAATTTGATAATAGATGTGGAGCTGTGGGAAGACACACAGTCATGTGTGTAGAGAGAGTAGAGCAGGGGACTCAGAACACAGCCCTGTGGAGCTCCTACATTCAGGGTGATGGAGCTGGAGGTGAACTGGCCTGCTTTCACCACTTGAGGTCTGCCGGTGAGGAAATCAAAAATCCAGTTGCATAGTGAAGAATTCAGGCCGAGGTCCATGAGTTTAGAAGCTAGCTTTATGCGGACTATAGTATTGAAAAACTGAGCTATAGTCGATAAATAGCAGCCTTACATAGTTCCTGTTATTGCTGTCAATGTGTGTGAGAGAAGAGTGCAGGATGTGAGAGATGGCATCATCAGTGGATCTGTTGGGGCCGTAGGCAAACTGAACAGGGTATAAAGTATCCATGATGGAGGAGCAAATGTACTTTTTAACCAGTCCCTCAAAGACCTTCATTACTATTGATGTGAATAGTATTGATGCAACTGGACGATAGTCATTCAGGCAAGAGGGGTTATTGTTCTTAGGCACAGGGATGATAACAGATTTTTTTAAAGGAGATGGGAACCACCGAGGCAGTAAGGGACTCATTAAAAATAGATGTAAACAAACCAGCGAGCTGATCAGTGCAGGACCTCAGAACACAGCCAGAAATCCCATCAGGTCCGGCTGCTTTCCTGACGTTCACTCGCTTTAGAACCCTCCAAACCTCGTCCTCAGACACGGTGATTACAGACTTATCGCTGCTCTGACTGCTGTTTCCTGACGCGCTGATCGGCAGACTCACGCTGCTTAGATTGTTTTCATAGCGGCCGTAGAAAGTGTTTAGCTCGTCAGCCAGCGACGGGTCTGCTCTCCCCTTTGCAGAGGTTTGTTTCCAAAGGCACAGAGGCTCTTAGTCCTTGCCACATGCGTCGGGAGTCATTTAGCTGAAAATGAGACTCTATTCGTTCCCTGTATCGGAGTTTGGCGGCTCTTACTGTGCGTCGGAGAGCATAACACGATGCTTTGTACTCGCTCATGTTCCCCGACAAAAGACCGGCATTGTAAGCAGCAGTGTGTTTGTTTACTGCAGCACAAATTGTTCTGTCCACCCACATGTAGGCATGCTTAAACTGAGTGTAGCAATGATCCAGTGTATTCGGTCCTCTGGTTCTTATAAAGAACACATACAACTCAATTTATTTCAATTACATCTGAGACACTTGAGAAAAAACAGTATGATACTACAGTATTCACAATCTCCACTGATTCTTATAATAATTAATAATTCCTTACATTAATATAGCGCTTTTCTAGGCACTCAAAGCGCTTTTACATAGTCAGAGGGTATCTCCTCATCCAGCACCAGTGTGCAGCATCCACCTGATGATGCGACGGCAGGCCATATTGCGCCAGAACGCCCACCACACACCGCCTGGGGGAGAGGAGACAGAGTGATGAAGCCAATGGCCATGGTGGTCAGAGGCCAATGGGCAAATTAGGCCGGGATGCCGAGGTCACACCTCTACTCTTTTCGAAAGACATCCTGGGATTTTTACTGACCACAGAGAGTCCTCGGTTTAACGTCTCATCCGAAGGACGGTGCTGTTGACAGTATAGTGTCCCCACCACTAAACTGGGGCGCTAGGACCCACACAGACCACAGGGTGAACACCCCCCTGCTGGCCTCACTAGCAACTCTTCCAGCAACCTAGTTTTCCCAGGAGGTCTCCCATCCAGGTACTGACCAGGCTCAGCCCTGCTTAGCTTCAGGTGGCAACCGGTCTTGGGCTCCAGGGTGATATGGCTGCCGGCTGATTCTTACATCTGTTTCTTCCTCTCCGAGAGCCGCTCTCTGCTGGTCAGTCGTGGTGGACGTAAGCCATGCTCTTCAGGGTCCTGCAGTGTTTCCCGCAGCGGCGGCACATGAACAGACTTTCTCCAGCATGAGAGCGCCAGTGGAGCCGCAGCTTTCTCCAGCGTCTGAACCTGTGTCCACACTGACTGCAGCTGAAGGGATTTTTCTTGTGTCTGCACAGGAGGAAGGCCTTGGAGCAGAGCCAGCAGTCCTTGGGTCTCTCACCGGTGTGCAAGCGTCTGTGTCTCCTCAGCGTTCACTTGTAGATGAAGAGTTTGTCACAAACACTGCAGACGTGGAGTCTCTTGGACTGAATCCTGGGCCTCTGCAGTATCTCGGCCCTCTGGAGTCGTACAGAGCAGGCTCTTAAAGGAAGATCCTCCTGGTTTACAAGGCGGCTCGGTGTTATCTGACTCCACACAGAGCTGGAGTATGTTTGAAAAGACTCTTCTGCTTCATGAAGCTCACTGTCCTCAGCCTTCATCTGAGCTCCGACACTTTCTCCTGAAGTCCGGCACGCTTGTGTCTCCTGAAGATGTCCAACTCCCTGTTCTTCCTCTTCTTCAGTCATCACAGCTACGTCTTCATGTTCCTGTTTAACGCTGCGCTCGTGCTCTGCTTCAGTCCTGTCTGATGCTTCTGGAGGATATTCTTCAGGCTGCTGTAGCTTGTATCATATCTTCATCAACAGCGAACTGTATTTCCTTCTGCTCTGACGCTTCTGGTAAGACACGAGGGGATTCTGGCTCTGGATACAGACGGAGGTTTTTCTGGCCATCTGATTGGTTCAGCTCTTCAGGATCGATTGTGTTTTTGCATTCAAAGCTTATTAACAGCTGCAAATCTCCGGATGTTACTCCGACTTCAACGTCCTGTAAAAGAAAAGTATGATTTTATCTATGTGCATTCAATTAATGCCACTGATTGTTTCCCAGTTATTTAACTCAGAAGGTCTTCTTTTAAGTTACGAAGAATTTTTATGTAAATTTAAGTTTCCAGTAACTCCCAAAGAATTCTCCATCATCATGGACACTATTCCCAAAGGAGCTGTTATGCTTTTAAGGGACTCTGTTAGATCATCCAGCACTTTATCTTTATCTTTAGACCCATTTGAAATACCAGGAGGAAAACTATGCTTTTTGTCACCTACTTCATCATGTAACTGTAAGATTAGATATCTTTTTCAAAAGGAGCTTGTAACAACTCCATATGTGGTGTCTTATTGGAAGAATGTGGTTGATCATATTGATTGGAAAAACGTATGGACTCTGTCTTCGGAATACATAATAACTAACAAGGTTAGAGAAATCTCTTTCAAATTGTTACACAGATTTTACCCAGCAAAAGTGTTTTTGAAAAGGTTTAAATCAAACATAGATACAAGCTGCTCTTTTTGTGGTGACCCGAATGAAACTGATATGCATATCTTTTGGGATTGTCTTCACACACAGCTATTTAGGATTGAATTCTCTAATGTTATCAATCGCAGTGTGCTCCCGGGGTTTCTCTCTGCTTTTTAAGGATTGTACTGTTTGGCTTCTTTAATATTCAAAAAGACAAAATTAATGAATATTTTATTATTAACCTATTGTTACTTCTTGCAAAATTCATATTCACCGCAGTAAAATTCACTCATCAAAAATCCTGTATATATTGTTTTGTAAAAAAGAGGTTCAACAGTACAGTCCAAACTATTTCGTCTTCCAAGAATCTCAAAGCTATTAAAACAATTAATTTATTTAATATTTGTAATTTATTTTGTTTAAAGCTTTTGTTTGTATTATTTATTGACTGTGCATATGTCTATAGATGGATGGCTTGTCTATAAATGGTGCTTTGTTTGTAATTTATGTTGTCTTTTTATATGTTTTTGTTTTTTTGTTTATTTGTATTTTTGTTAAATTGGTATTTTATAAAACTACTCCATCACGATCAGCCAAACGTATATTTTGCCTGTAAGCACTGACGCGAACGTGTAGAAGCCCCCCCCCCCCCCCCCCCCCCCCCCCCCCCCCCCTAGTACTGCCATTAGTGTTCTAATAAATGCGTTAGCATAATGACCATGACACTAATGATCACCATCATTTAGCACATGAATGTTGATATTTATATGTATTTCGCTAATATCTGATGTACCGCTATAGGACATATCTAATCAGCAACCGAATCCCTCCATTCAGAACACATACAACACGCGATCAACGATGCTTTTAAGCGGAAGGCACTGACAGAAGCAGCCGCGACGGGGACGTTGTACGCAGCAATCCTGATACACTGGTCACGTGCTATCAAGCGAGTCTTCTGATTGGTTGACGTCATCCTAGTCAGCTAGGCTGCTGTAGTAGCCAGAACGCAACTGGCATATTATTAATAACTTCAGTTCAGTGCGGCACCTGAAATATATATTTTTTTATTCTGCTTTTAATCAGACGTGCTTGTTACCCGTATGGTGTTTTGCAACAAGGTCGTAACGACAGTAGTTTAAAATCTGGTTAGCGGAAACGCGAGGAGAGTGGGCGTATCATGAATGAACTCTTCTTCACAATAAGAGCAAACATCACGAAGAACCAACCGGAAGCTTCACGCGACATCACGATTCTCAGGTTTGTGCGGCTATAAGCGCTTATAGATGATTCACAGATGATTGTACACGCGTGTCATTAGTTTATACGTCTGTGTAGATCTAGCAGCTCAACAAGTGCATCAAAACAAATCTGTGGATTCTTTCAGAAATATAATTCAAAGTGTAAGTGTTAAGCGGCGCATGTAGGTCAGAACTAACATGGTGTGAGATTAAGAGGCTGAAGAGAGCAGGGGCTTGTCTCTGTGTGTGAATGGCTGGTTCATAGTGTCTATGAACACGACGGGAACCACAGAACAGTGTGTTTGATGACTGAATCAAAGTGTGTCTGCTGTGATGCTTCATTGTGCTGCTGTCAGGTGGTGTTGTGTGAGAGTGTGAGTCGGTGCTCTTTTTGTCAGCCTCGTCTGTGTTTGTGATGAATGATGAGTGTGTGTGTTGTGATCGTCATTGTAACTGCTGTCAGGTGTGTGGTGGACTGAATGAAAGGTTCCCCCCCGTGATAATCCCTTGGTCTGCTGTCGCCCCTGTGTCGGGATCTGATACTGATCTCTTCTCACTTTCTGCTTCCTGAAGATGCTGTGTGCGCAGGTAAGCTGTGCTTCATCACACATTATTATAATTCACAGAAAAAAAAAATGTTCTAAAAAAAAAACAAAAATGACTCAGCTGTTTTTCTGAACATAACACCTGCTAATACTCAGAAATGTTTCTTGAGCACTCTAATCATCATCATATTAGATGTTGATGTTCTGTCTGATCATGTGACACTGAGGACTGGAGTAATAGATGCTTGAAATACAGCATGCACATCACAGAAATACATTGTACAGTTGGTTAACAGCTATCACATGAATACTTTTCAAGCAGTTATTTTAAAGTGTCCCTATTAAGACATTTTTAAGGTTCACTAATATTCAGATTTGCAGGGTCTGCCTACAACAATGCAGGCATCAAAAACCACTGTGTTTTAATCAAAATATGCAGCTTTTAATCAACATCATGTTTCAGCGATAATCAGAAACGAATTCGTTCGAAGCAGATCATCAAATTTCAGTCTCTCCTAAACCCCTCCTTGTCCATTGAGCCTGCTCCGCTTCTGATTGGTCCAGGCGGCCTGCACCAGAACTTCTGATTGGATTCAGACGGCCTGCTCCTCTCTGATTGTGTCAATATGCTTGCTCCGCGTTGATTGGTCTGTGCCGTGTACAGCTGTGCGTTCAGAAACGACTATTTCCTTTGCTAAAGTAGTCAGTATTTTGAACGCCTCGATAGAAAATATGAACATCTTTTATTTATTCCATACTTGTGATTCAGTGGAGCAGCTTATCCAAAGCAAACAGGGTACTGATCATCTTTCAAGAGTCAGCGTTTAGTGAATCCCGCTTTAACGCCCTGAGAATTAATCTTATTTATTTATAGATTTTTTTTTTTTTTTTTTTATTTTTACGCCTCAAAATTAGAGAATGTGTTTGTGTTTGGTGTGCGGGGTCAAGTTGTTCGCGGCCGGCCGAGCGTGGAACATAGGCAGAGGAATTATGCAAATGTTGTGTACGTAGCGGTCACGGAAGTGGGATTCTAATTACTAGCCGACTCGTTCAGGCTGATAGATAGTTTCTTTATTTTGGAAGACGATAGACTTTATTTACCGCTTCACTTTCAGCTCTACACAGAAAAACTTCGGCTGATCGTTTTACATTCGACATACAGCTACTTTACACACTGGCATGGAAACGCTCTAGTTGGGGAAATGGCATAATATGGGCACTTTAAATAGTATAAAGATTTCACAATATTAGATGCTTTGGCTGTATTTTTGGATCAAATGAATGCAGGCAGAAGAGATTCGGTTAACGACTGGTAGTCGTGATTAGTGCTAGCATGCAGAACAGACACCACCCAAATACAGAGTTTTATTTTAGTGCATGCCAGTGCTATGAACCGTTGTTGGTGCTTGACCGTAATGATGGTCACCTGCAGGAACTTTGGTAACCTTTATGTAAGAGTCCTCTTTAGGTGTTCTGCTACCTTAAAAGTAACTTTGCAGCTACACCAACTGTCAACCAGCAGTCGTTAGAGTATTGTAGAAACCGTCTGTATAAAGGGATACTCCACCCCAAAATGAAATTTTGTTCATTATTCACTTACCCCCAATTCTTTTTCCAAACCCGTAAAAAAGCTTTGTTTGTCTTCGGAACACAATTTAAGGATATTTTGATGACAAAACAGGGGCTTGAGACTGTCCCATAGACTGCCAAATAAATAACAGTGTCAAGCTCCAGGAAAGAATGAAAGCATCGTCATGAATACTCCATCTGTCATCAGTGATATCAAGCCGTAACATTATGACAGCGACGAGAATACTTTTTTGTACACGAAGAAAACAAAAATGAACGAATTTTAATTCAACAATTCCTCTCCTCTGTGTCGCTCCAATCAAGCGAATAAAAGTGCCATTTATGTCAATTCTGAGCAGTACGCAGGCGGTTGTATTCTCTTTCTGTTTCAGCCAGTGTTGGGTGCCCGATGTGCTGTTTGGTTTTCAAACCAAAGTGTAAATACATGTAAAAAATGTATCCTTGTTGCGCGGCTGACACAGAAGAGCGTACACCGCCTGCGTACTGCTCAGATTTGACAAAATGGCGCTAATATCTGCTGACACTGTATTTTGAAGCTCAACAGATGTTCTACTGATTATAAGTATATTTGCAAGTACAACAACTTATTGTATAACCCAAACCTAACAGTCTACAGATGCTCTGAGAGCTAGCTGACATGTAGTTTACAAAGTTACTTACAGTTAATGTCTAAAGTGGCACTATCGAAAATAAAGTGTAACTGGGACTCTCTAGAATGTGTTCAGTCTTATTATTTTAAAACAAGTGGATTGTCTTCAGCTGGAAGATATCATTACAGTTAATTATGTATTTATTTATTTGACAATTATATTATATACAAAAATAAGCAAAATGTGGATTTAGAATGACATGATGTCCTCTTTGGGTTTAAACTAGTCCAAATTTGGCAAATTTTCTCCACACTACTTTGGATAAGAAGCAAACTGTATTGTTAACAGTAGCTCTAGATCTGTTGTGGTCCGGCTCTCCACAGGTCTTCTGATCATGGCGACTCCCTGCTGGAGACAGCAGCGTTCTCGAGGAGGAGCTGACGTGTCCAGTGTGTCTGGATCTGTACCGTGATCCCACCTGCTGCCCTGCGGTCATAACTTCTGCCTGCCCTGCCTGCGCAGACTCAAGAGATCCCGCTCGGACCACGGCCGTCTGCAGCTGCTTTGATGTTTCCCGAGTGCCGGCAGAGTCACCGCAGCTCCGCCAACTGGCAGAAAGAACTTCAAACTGGCCAACATTGCTGACAGTATCCGGCGTCGTGGCCCAATCAGAGCGCTCCACCCAGAGCCGGAGCGACACGTCTCTCAGAAGCCGCCCAGGTTCACTGTGATGACTGTCTGGCCGAGGACGCCAGCGGAGACGGGAAGGGTCCAGTGGCGGTTAAAACCTGCCCTGAAGTGTGAAGTGTCCCATGTGCTCGCACGCACGTCCAGCCTCATCTGGAGCTGCCGGCGTTCAGAGAGCATCCGCTGGTGGAGCCGCTCGGAGACATGAGGAAGAGGAAGTGTCTGGGGAGCACGACGAGATGTTACGCTACTATTGTCCTATGGATGAGCGCTTGTTCCTCTGCAACGCCTGCACCTCGAGGGAACGCACTCGGGACACGCCATCAAAACTCTGAAGAACACCATGAAGGATTTCAAGGTAGGTCCGCTGTGTCCAGGCCCAGTGACTCTTCTTACATCGGCTCACACTTAAAACTCCAAATAGGGTTTCGGTAATCAGATTCCAAAGTGTTTTGGGGGGGGGCATGGGCGTGTTCGAGCTTCCTGACAGATCTTAGATGGATGAAGCTGTCCCTTCAGTCTGCTGGTCCTGGTGACTGGGAGACTCTCATCGCATCTCTCTGCTGCTAATGCGGACCCACCACAGTCGTAGTCATCGCCACGCAACTTAATGAAGAGGTTGGAGTTGTGTGACGGTGTGCAGGGTCGAGGGTCAGCAGAGTGAAGAGGAGGGGTGGCTCAGCAACACATCCTTGGGGGGCCCAGTGTTCAGTGTGATGGTGGCTGGATGTGTTGCTGGGGACGACCCGTACTAAGCCTGAGTCTTCCACCGTGTCGGAAAGTTGATGTGTTGGTGTATTTTTGGCGGGTGAGCAGTGTTTGCAGACCCAAACAGCATCGCAGCACCCACGCACGTCATTGATGTAAACACAAAGCCCGCTGGCGCGTGATTGACCCCCAGCGATGACAACTCTGTCCCGCGTCGTAGCATGTCATCTGATCGAGAAAGAATAGCACAGTCCAGAACACGTGTACTGCGACGGGAGACCTCCTGTTTCCGTGAACACAAAGCGATAAAGACACACAACAGTCCCATCGACAGTCCTTTGTAGTACTCGTAATTACGACTTAAGGAGCGTTCAAGGAGTATATAGATGTTTAAAGACCCCTCTGTGGTGAAAATCAAGTTTTTAAACATTGTTACATCTGGTGTTTTTTAATATGCTTGAAGACAAAGTTTGTGCAAATTCATTAGATAAGAGTCTTTTGCTCAGCATTCCTCCAATAAAAAACTGCAGTGTACCTAAGACTGATGTTTGATGTTTCCTACCGTCACAAACATGTAGCCGCGTCCTGTCAAACTCACAGGACGGGAACCTGGTTTGTGTAACATTATCAATCATTATTAGCAGTTTGATAAACGAAATCTGGAGATTTAGAGAGAGATACATGAATCAATCACTATCATTCTTATTATCTTACTCTTCTTTGTTGAAAATCAACGTCTGGTTCAAACTTAATCGCCATACTGCCATTTATCATTGTGTAGCATTTACTGCTTCAGCTAATGACGTTACAGCTATTTGTCTGCTCATTTTAATACATAACCATCCATTTGATGAAGTGCAGTGCTCTTCCAAGATGGCGGTGGCGGATTCTCAGACCCGAAAAGTTTTGATGAGTGTGTGTGGTGTGTGGTGTGTCGTAGTGTGTGTGTGTAAAAAGTGAAGTGAAACAAACCAAGTGGTTGCATGATCAGCAGAATTTAGCAGCTCTCCTTGTTCGCATACTGTGTAATTTCTCGAGGCCCTTCATCTTGACATTCATACTGCACAAGACCAACATAGAAGATTACTTAAGGCAGAAAAAACCGACGAACTGGAACAAAAAAGAGATTGAACGGCAAAAACAGGTGAAGTTCGTTCTGTGGCATTAGTTTCTTTTACAGGACTAATAACTTCTGTTCTTAACGGCTTGTTTTAATGTTCATGACGTTTTTAATTTTAGAGAAAAGCTGATCTCCTCTTCTAGGCCTAAACCGGACGACACAGAATCCACAACTGGATGCTTTCCTGGAGACGTCTATGCACACCTTGGAATGCTTTTCTGTCATCGCCTTGCGTGAATGTATCAGCACTCCGTGACGGTGAGCAGTGTTCGGAATCCAGCAGAACCTGAGTCAAATAGCACAGGGATCAAACCCGTCTGCCTGAACGTTTCACAGGTCGGGCTTTGAGAGGCTTCTACAGGGAGCGACGCTTTTCCAGTGCATCAATGTACATAGTACACACACACGACCTGAATCCTAAAATGCTCTGTGACTGTCTTGACAGAACCTAAACGGTTTTTTGTTGTCGACTGAAATAGAGCCCTTGGTGGTAGTAATAGTTACCTAGTCTGACGTCTTTTTAGTTTTTGACTCTGTCAGCCATGAAGTCTGGTCCAACTTTGCAGTTTTATTCTGGCACAGACTTACCTCTTAAAAAAAGGGAAAATGGAAAGCAAACCACTACCTCTTTAGTTTTTTACTCACAAGTTAGGGTCAGGTTTATCTGAAAATGGTTTCTATAACAATAGTTGACAGATGTGGTGGGAAGAAAAAATAAAATAAAATCTGCACGTCTCTCCAGAAAACACTGAAGATGTAGTCTGTCTGAAGTCATAACTCCAAAACCAATGGCTGCGTTTACACTGCACTAAAAACTGATTTTTTACATTTGTGACACAGATCAGAAATAAGCCTGTGTTTGTGATCCCCTTTTTTTTTTTTTTTTTTTTTTTTTTTTTTTTAAGGAAGTATTTGTTCTGAGCCGATGTTGTTTTAAAAGTGCCCTTATTATGGATAATGAAAGGTTCATATTTTGGTTTTGGGGAGTCTCCAACAAAAGATTGGCAGGCATGCAGGGTCAAAAAACACTTTCATCATCTTAAAATATGCATTTATTTTTTTCCTTTTTTTGCTCAGTGACTCCCCAACAATTAATTTAATGATTTCATTTTTCCAGAACTCCTCCTTTGCGTGACGCTAAAACTGCTGTGATTGGTCTGATGATGCAGTCTGTTGTGATTGGTCTCTACCGTGCAGCGCAGGTCAATAACAGAACACCCATCACCATTACTGAGCCCACAGTCGGTGGTAAACACCCAACAGTCAGTCATGTTATATGTGTTATTGATACAGAACTGCAGTTTGTACACTAACGTGATCGCTCTATTCTTTTATCAGAACTACAAGTAATAACAGCGACACAAACATTCACTATTCATCCATACATTTCTAGACAATGTGTGAGTGAACAGATATTGCTGTTATACAAAGACCTACAAACTCTTGTGCAGGAGCGCATCACAGTACACACAACTAAACACATATCTTCCATGCAGAGTACATGACGGCAAGATATTAAAATAATTACTCTACTCCCACTTTCAGAATAATACAAATATCCTGATCATGTACTCACCTCCATGTCATCCAAGATCCCTTTCTTCAGTCGCAAAAAATTTATCAGTCTGCGAACTTATATATAACCAAAGCGATCTGTAAATTTTCTTAAAAAAAAATAAAAAAAATAAAAATAAATAATAAAAAAAAAATAAATACACACTTGTTGCTGGTCTTGTCTAGCCCCTGCGATGCATACTCTGTGTACAGCGGTTCTAGATACGTCTTAAAACTCCCAACACTTCTCCTCCAACTTCAAAATCGTCCTACATAGTTTATATTTCATTTATATATTTTTTTTTTTTTTTTTTTTTTTTTTTTTTTATAAGAGTGTTTGACCATCCTTGCGTTCCACTTTGTAAACGCACTGTCTGTGCTTCTGCAGCGATTTCGGATGATTTGAGGAGAAAATGAGTTGGGAGTTTTTCGACATACCTGAACTAGGCACCGGCCGGTCTGAGATTTGAGCAGCATACAGAATATTAGAAACAGTTGAATTAGTTTTTTTTTTTTTTTTTTGATTTGTTTCCTTAAAAGAGAGAGAGGAAAAAAGACTGACATCTTTATTTTAACCTAAATCTGTAAATTACAATTATTTAATTTTAATTATTTAATTCATATACATATCATTTAGTTATATAATAATAATCATACACATAATTTAACCCTGAATAATAACCAAATCTGAAGCAAAAAAACAGAATGTTCTGACAAGCTTTGTGAAATTATACTACATGTCTGAAGAAACAAACAGCAGAAGCTCTGAATGAGATGCAGGTTCTCTCTCTGACAGCAGGAGGCGCCTCTGGAACACAGATACAGACCAGATACAAGGCGTTTCCTTGGTTACCGCTTGTAAACAAAGCACCACCGCTGAAACACTGCTTTAATATGAACTATACAGAGACCGGATGAGAAGAAAAATACCAATGCGTAAACTTTTCCTGAAGACAGTCAAGCTCCCCTCAGAAACACATTCATATAAACCCCAAATCAATAGTCCAAGATTTTCTTACAGTAGTTTGTGCATCATGAACAGTGAGTGATCTGCCTGCTGCAGTATTTTTTCTCTGTCTCAGCGTCTATCTTCAACGTCTCTGGTCTGTGTTAACTGGTGATAACAGACTTCATATTTTACACCATAAATTACATTTTGGGAAAAATGACTGCATTGTAAAGCAGTTTGTGCAAGTCCAGAACAGAGAGTTGCAATAAGACAAAAAATGGCGGTTGGCGATCGCTCGTGTAAGCCCAGAGTATATTTCGCCAAGCAGCCGTGCACCTGCGTGGTTCTCGCGTAATAATGAGCTCATCCGTCCGCGCTCACCTGTGGTGGAGTATACTCACGAAAGCTGTGTGGGCGCGGCTGTGCTCCGAGATGGAAAGGAGCGCTGAATGTAAAGTGTACCCGGGTCATCCCACACACACGTGACTGACCGCTCGCTCACCAGCAGGAGGAGGGTCAGTGTTACTCTCTACACTGCTCTCAGTCTGAGGGACTCCTGCTCCTTCAGTCTCTGAGGAACTTTCGAAAGCGCACATTAATTATAGCAGCTGCTAAATCCTGCACATGGACAGAGTCTAATAATGCAGCATAATTAGAAATATTCCATCATCCAGAATCCAATAACTTCTGATTAAGTTCATTAAAAGTGTTCCTCGTTGTGCAGTTTGAACAAAACCTACATTTAAAAAAAGTCTAAATCCTAATATTTCTGTTTTTTTCAGGAATACAATTCATCTATAAAAAGGTAAAGCAGACGTTTGATTCACACATTTACATAAGTGTATTCGGTTTGTCCACAGTTATCTTATCTTTTAAAACACTGTCTGTGTCTGTGTGGTTATGGCTATTGTGATGATTGTGTGTGTGTGTGTGTCTGTTTTCGGGTACCGGCGACTGCTGAGAAGCCTCTGTTTTTCCCCTGATGGGAGGCCACAGTTGACACAAAGCCGCTGTTTTGAAACGATGGAAGGAAAGATGTGTGAGTTCATTGATGAATTGCGGCAGCACGCCAGCGCCCTCCTCAGCAGCATCTCTGTGTAGTCGCAGGGTTCACTGCATGCAGTCTCTTTTTATTAGACATAGTTCCCCAGGCGGCCGCGTCTCCTGTGATCTAACAGAGTCCATGATTGCACACCTGATGCTGTTTGAAGAGTGTGTGAGATGTGTGATGAGCAAACACAAAAATTATACACAAGAACATATAATATAAATATAGAGGGGGTGGAGGGAGCCCGGGGTATTGGGTTGGTTAAATAAGAATAATGAATCATGAAAAAAAAAAAAAAAAAAAAAATCAATCAGGTAGAATGTTTAAAAGCTCAGGCTACATGAATGTCCAACTTGGGATTAGGGCTCCATTTGCACTTTTTTCAGAGTTCCAGTATACTTGGCTTTTCTTTTGCAAGGCAGTTGGGACGAGGAGAAAAAATAAAGTAAGAAATATATGTGTTGGAAAATATTAAAATATAGTTTTCATGTCAACTTAAAAAATCAACTGTTTTATGGCCAAATCCATCAGTATTTATTTTTTTGCAGTAAATTAACACCTAAATATGTGTAGACACTTGGAGGCAAAAAAAAAAAAAAACATAAGGATTGGTTTATTGATTGTTTTGAGTTTTCTTTCAAACAAAAATTAAACGATTTCAAACCCAGAACTGGATTGCATGGACCATGAATATAGGAATATATTAATACAACACAAACAATCCCAGAAAGCAAAGCTGGTAAGAAAAATAAATCCAAGGTTTATAAAGAAGATTAAGAAAAGCTGACAATCAAGCGTAGCATGCCATATAATTTCAGTCTCAAAGTCTTCTGTCCTGAATACATTGGGTTGGGTTTATATTTGTGTTTATATATATATGTATATTTTTATGTATTTCTCAGTATGACGGATTTGATCCATGAAGCTTTGGCTCAAGTACAGTAAACTAGGTAAGATTTAAGAGCTGTTGCTATTGTCTCTCTGTATTGGGTCATCTTCCACAGAGCGATCAGAAATTTACATAGAAAAAGATCTCAGACTACGGGACTATGCTCAATACTAATAAACAATACCCAGATTGAATAAAGTCTGATGGAAGATAAATCTAGAGTTCACTTGCAACTGTCACACTTATTAAAGCCAAAAATAAAATTGCATTAGTACAAAATAGTTTCAGTTGAAGAAGTTTTTTTTTTTTTTTTTTTAAAGTCCCAAATGTAAGGCTATTAATATTATGAGGTTGGTTTATACAGTTGTGTTGTTAAACAATTTATATACCTACATTTTTAGGAGTAAAATTTGATCTTCATTCAAATGCAATAGTTCCCAGAACTTTCTTTGAAGTTTGATTTCTTTAATAAATACGTTGTAGTACCATCATGAACGATTATAAAGTTTGAAAGAATCACGTTTAATATCAGACCTTGAAAACAATCATTGATCAACTAACCTTTATAATTGAACAGTGCTATGAAAATATTAACAATAGAAGAGTCTTTTAAGGAGAAAGCTGGGTGGCTCTAAAAGAGCCTTTGAGTGTGATGAGCTGCAAGCAGAAGCTCTAATTGGAGCCTGAACATTGCTGGTGACGACCTTGGTGCCCTCAGACACGGCAGTTCGTTGGCCAGCTCCCCGGGAAAAGTCAACAGACGCACGACGGTCACAGGATCTTAGAGGAAGTGATGGTGGAGCGCTTGTTGTAGTGAGCGAGACAGAGACGCTTCTACGGCGATGCGCTTCGAAGATGTCGTTGACGAAAGGAGTCATTCATGCCCATAGCCCTCACGAAGAGATACCGGGTGTCAGGGGTGAAACGGCTTCAGCACTTTGGCTTTACGTAGATGGCGTAGCTCTCCTTCCTGGAATTTCTGCGCTTCTTTCCTCCTTTTAGCGGCGGTCGTAGTGACGGCCTTCTTGGAGCCTTTCTTCGGCGCGGACTTCGCTGGTTCCAGGCATGATGCTGCTGGAGATCAAAATACTCAAGAAACGATGATTAGAATGAGCGGGACAGAGACGTTTATTCACTGATCTGGCGCTAATTATACACAGAGATGTGGGAAGCTGCTGATTGTGTGTTTTCATTGGTCAAACCCATAAACTCGTCTTTAATTGGAGAATTTCAAGGCATCACATTTGACCTGGAACGAGGGCCAATCACAGGCGGAGGAATGATAGTCCGCCCACCGCTCACATGTCTTGAACGACATGTATGCCCACGTGATATGGTTTCCTTTGTTTTCAAATTCCCGCTTTTTTTGTGGTTTATATTCTATAGAAACAAAATGCGCCTTAAGCTACTCCAACACAAGATCAATATCAGACAGTGTAAGTTATACAGCTTTCTCTCATCAACCACCAGATGAGCAGAATGTAGAGAAAGAGAAACCAGTAACGATTAGACACTTCGTATTATATCTCTGTTGTTCTGTAATATTTCGCTCGTCTTCATATACATTAAGTAGTCATTGCCTATGTTGTGTTTCCTGCTTTATTTTTATAAATCGCTTTAAGTCAACTGGCGAGAGGCTAAAACAAATGGAAATGCCATGTAAGAGAAGCAAATGAAAAATATTATCTCATTATGACGCTCAGAGCAACATTATACAAGCTCGATTTTCTAAAATCGAAATAAAAAGATGTTTTCTGCCAGAGTAGGTTCACACACGAGAGATTGTGTTGGTGACAGAAACTTAGACAACAACAACTAGTAAAAAATAAACTAGATACAAACAGTAAACATGTAATAGTTACATTCTCAGAACAGAATTCTTTGTATTTACGGGAATCCGTTTTTTTTTTTTAAGGTGCTCCTGGTCATACACATCCGATATGAGAAAAAACAAAATAAAAATAAACACTAAGCATTAACCTTCCTTTTTAAAGAGAGTTTATTAAATTTATGCATTTAGCAGACTCTTTTATCCAAAGCGACTTTCAGTGCACTCAGGCTATCAATTTTTACCCATCATGTGTTCCCGGGGAATCGAACCCCTAATCTTGCGCTTGTTAACGCAGTGCTCTACCACTTGAGCTACAAGAACATTTATTAAGCGATATTATTATTTTTATTATCATTCACTTCAACTATTAAATATGAATTTTAACTCTTTATGTGAGAGTGTGGGTGGCTCTTAAAAGAGCCGTTGTGTTTGTGGTTTACGGTGTTTATCCTCCGAAACCGTACAAAGTGCGTCCCTGTCGTTTGAGCGCGTACACAACA
>NC_056578.1:43709912-43711981 GCF_018340385.1 Cyprinus carpio
TTTTTTTTTTTTTGTACCATATATCGTTTGTTTTTGGAGTATATCATTTCTGTTTTTTTATTATTTTTGTTTTGATGTATGTTGTAAATATTTTGTAGTTATTTATATTTATATATTTGTTGTTGTTATTTAGCTCTGAGGTGGAGCCCTTTGGGTTTTCTGCCTCTTCCTGCACAGATGCTTTGACTTTCATATCATCATGTTTGTCTAGAACTGCAGAAACGCCCATCAAAATCTACAGCAACCTACATGTAAAAGCTACTGATATCATTTTAAAAATTAAATCAGTGGTTCTCAATTACCCCCATAAAGAAACGTATGAGCTACTGATACGCTTATGCGCATCTTTCCCGAGCCCTTTACGCCTTTGCTCTTCCAGACATGATCAAGATAGTTCTTATTTCAGTCGAAAACAAATAAAACGAATTAGAGAAAGTGCTGCAGGGATGCCTGTTTACATTTTCTTACAGGACCTGACTGAAACCAGCGCGCGTCACATGGCGCACGCCTCTTCGCTCGTTAGAGCAGGAAACAATGAGCAATTTTAAAACATAAAACAAGCAATTTTAAAATATTGGAAATGATTAAAAAATGTATTTATTTAAAATTAATTTAAAAAATGTAGAAAAAAAATATTATATCAATTAATTATTTTTCACTTAGACAAATTCTATTAGTTACAACTCAATATAAACGAGAAGAAAAACGCTAAGGGCTGGAGCTAATGGCAGCTTGCCATTGGTAAGTCCACTCAGGACCTTTTGACCGACTTTCAAACAGTTTTGTTTCGTTCCCCGTCATGTTGTCGAAGCGGGAAATTCGCATAACAGTGTAAAACTGCTCGAGAGCGCTAAGTTTAACGACTCTACTGTGGCGCTGTGGTGCTAGTTTAAATATTGACCAGATACTGTTAAAATCCCCGCATTAGTTGATCCTGATAAGCGCTCCGTCGTCACAGTTGTAACTCAGCGCTTCGTCGTTCAGGAGGGGGTTTGGCACCAACAGGGGGGTGGTTTTTGTGGGGTGTGTGTCCAGGCTAATGTTAAAGAACGCTACACACAGTCTCCAGAAAATCCTGTAATTTCCAGACCACCCCGATGACAGACCTGACACTCCTTAAGTGTGTCCCATATGCGATCAGACTTTACTAATGGTCTGTAGGCGGGACGTCTGAGGCTGAGATACCCTTGGTTTGAAAATCAAGACTGACTTTGCAGTATCTTGTTTTATACCTGTCCCCACAATATTATTTTGATACAGTTAATCATTACATTTTATTGGAAAGTTGTACAGATAAGGTTTTCATGATTTTCCAAATAAATGGTTGAAGAATTAAATTTTTAATAGAAGACCGTTTGTTTGTTTTAAAGGTTTTTATTCCAGCAAACAAAGTTTACTCTGTGGTGTTCCTCAGGGCTCCATACTTGGACCATTGCTATTTCTTATTTATGTAAATGTCTTGTCGAATGTTTCAAATATTTTTACTCCAGTAATGTTTGTTGAAAACACAACCTTAGTTCTCTCTCACTGAAATTTTAATTAATTGATTAATAATGCAAATGATGGTCTAATTGTTTATGCTAATTGGTGTAATTTAAACAAATTATCTTGATATATATATATATTAATATATTATTTTTAGTTGTAAAAAATTATACCCTAAGGATTTATAAAAAAAATAGTACTAAGTCTACTGAGGCACAGCAAGAGTGTTTTCTTATTATTTTTTATTGTTTTTTTTTTTATTAATTTTCATATTATAATATAGTTTGGGCGAGTACTTTTCCTACTACTCTTAAAAAATCTTTATTCTTCAGCAGCGTTTTGTTAGGATCGTATCCAATCAAACATATACTTCACCTGCTTCTTTATTTCATAAACTTCAGGTTGTTACTATCTATGATAATAATAATTTTCAAATATGTATAATATATATTCAAGTGGGGGTAACATATCCAGTGCAATTTAGAATGTATTTTAAAGTAAATTCTCAGGTTCACTGTTATTTTACTCGTCAATTTTCAAGTTTTCATCTTCCTAAAGATCTCACTTGTAGAGTTCAATTCTTG
>NC_056578.1:43713032-43713159 GCF_018340385.1 Cyprinus carpio
CTGCAAGAAATGATAAGCACAAATCAATCACTGAGTCCAAACATACAACTAATCATCAAAACCATTATCAACACCTTTAAATGATGGGCAAAAGCTTGTGCATAGGGCCCCGCAGCCACTGAAATTT
>NC_056578.1:43713352-43717599 GCF_018340385.1 Cyprinus carpio
TTTTTGTCTTGTGGACTTAATGTAAACTCCTTTATAAAATATCTTACCCAGTACGTACTATATAAAAAATAATTTTGTATGAGCTCTTATTCTGTTTAAATTTTTCACAGATTCTGCAAGGTGTTCCAAACTTTTTCAGTCGGCACTGAAATGTATTAATCATCGATTTCAGTAAATTTACTAAATCCTACATACTTCTGCTATTTTCTTTTTAATTGAATCATGCTTACAGATACCGTTTCTGGCAAGTCACTCCTTGATTTGCTTCATAAAAGCAAACAAAATTCATAAAAGCATTATTTTCAAAGCATTTATTGTTAGTGTGGCCCTTAAAGGATTAGTTCACTTTCACATGAAAATTACTCCAAACTTTACTCACCCTCAAGCCATACTAGGTGTACATGACTTTCTTCTTTCTGATGAACACAGTCAGAGATATATTAATAAATATCCTGATGCATCCGAGCTTTATAATGTCAGTGAACGGGACCAACGAGTATGAAGCTGAAGAAAATGTCTCCATCCACATTCATCCATCATAAACGTACTCCACACGGCTCCGCGGGGTTAATAAAGGCCTTCTTATGCAAAGTGATGCATTTGTGTAAAAAAAAAAATCCATATTTAACAAGCTATAAAGTAAAATATCTAGCTTCCACCAAACCGCCTTCAACTTACAAAGTAAGTGTAAAACTCTCGCAGTTTAAAAAGCTTACGCTATGTCCTAAGCCTTCCCTATTTAACTTGTGAAAAAAGCGTAACTAACGTGATGCCAGTTCGTTTTTTTTTCATAACTTGAATTCGTAAGGCTGTCTGGCAAAAGCTACATATTTTACATCATAACTTGTTTAAATATGATTTTTTTTTCACAAATTCATCGCTTTGCTTCGAAGGCCTTTATAACCCCACAGATCCGTGTGGAGTATGTTATGATGGATTAATGTGATAGAAGCAGTTGTTCATCAGCTTCATACTCGTTGGTATCACATCACGCCATTATAATTTGGGATTCGTCAGCTATTAATTTAATATTTCTCTGACTGTGTTTATTTTCATTTTGAAAGTGCACTAATCCTTTAAAAATTACTTCACATTGTTATGTATTTGATTGCCAAAACAGAAAGCATACTGTCAAGCATTTTACACACTTACCTCCGAAAGACATTTAATGAATATAAAATGAATGATAGACTGCATATAAACATTTTATCAGATAATTTTTGGCCGTTTCAATCAGCACTTGAACACAATAGTGTAAACTCCATGAATGAAATGAGCACAGCAAAACTGCAAATAAAATAAACTGCACTGCTGTTTCGGTGTTCTTTCAGAATCTGGTATTGGTTTACACTTTTTAAAGAAATGTTACAATAGAATTTAAATATATAAATTCTGTGAGTTTATAAAAAGCATATTGTTAAATGAAAACTGTGAAGAGAACGAATTACATTTTAAAACATAACTTATCTTTTTTTTTTCACAACATTGGTTGTTCTGCCTTTTCACAACCATTTTTAAGATTTTTCTAAATATTCAACACAAATAATTCTGAGATTACTACAGATATGGCTCCATTGCACACCCCAGAGTACTCTTACCCGAATGATTCGCAGTCATATTGTTGCAAAACTCCCAATGAAATGAACTGTGGTTTTCGTCCTACAATCCTCACCGCTCTTTCTGCTCACCTGGAACCCATAACTGCATTCGAATTTTCATGATTATCCTGACAAGAAACCTGTAAATTAAAAAAAAAAAAAATTAAAAAAAAATTGTGATCACACTATGGTAGCATCATCTCTATAAGTCATGTCACAATAAGGATAAGCTCTAAACATTCATTTATGCAAAAGCCCATTGGTGTACAATGTAATTTAAGTTGTACAAAAGTGTATGGGTAAATGAAGTGAAATTTGTTGGAGCCTATCGTCGTGCTGTCTTTTTTTATTTATTTTTTTCAAATGAGTCTCATGAACTAATAATAACATCCCTCCAGACTGGGTGTTAATTTGGGTTAGTTAACCCAAAAATTAAAATAATGTCGTTTATTTTAGTTACCTCTGGCGTGTCTACACCCGTAGACCTTCGTTCATCTTCGGAACACAAATTAAANNNTTTTTGACATCAGTGGGATATAACTTTAACTTATGTTTCGGATATGATATTATTGAACATGGGTGGTGAACGCCGGTCCTGGAGAGCCGCAGCCCTGCAGAGTTCCAGCTCCAACCCTAATGAAAACTCGCCTGTCTGTAGACTCTCTAGTAACCCTTGCAGACCTTGATGAGCTTGTTCAGGTGGTTTGATGAGGGCTGAAGCTAACTCTGCAGGGCGCGGCTCTCAGACGGATGTTCCGCTTCGTTACCCCCCGTACAGCAACTGCGCGGGCAGTTAAACTAACAAACGCTATTATGACATTTGTGGTTTGCATAAAAGAAAAAGATTTTTCACTTACAGATATTTACGGCGAACTTTACAGACACGCGTCGCGAGGCGAAGGCGTTCAGAGAACTGAAAGAGTTTCTTCACAAAAGGCAGTTTGTGGTGGTATTTTCGGGTCATTTCGTAATACAGGTATTTAAATTTACAGTACATGTCGCAGACACATTGAAAGAGTGGCTGTACACAGCTTATGCATCTAGTCAATGTTTGAGTATAAACCTTGATATCGAAATCGCGGTCCATTATGCTAAACTACATTAATCTATTGATAGAATGTCTGATATTGCATGAACTATTAATATTATTATCCCAGATGAAGCACCGTTCCAGGTCGCCGAGAAGACGCGAGTTTCCAGACATTACGGAAAAACTCTTTCAAATCGTTTCTCTTTCAACCCCCCCTGACGTACTAAAGAGGGGTTAATGCCCTAGCCCCATCCTGAATTATTTTTATGTAAGAATAGATTTTACCTGCGTAAATTACTGTGTGGTGGTTTTTCCCGCGGTCAGTTTGCACTGCTGTAATTTTGATTTACAGTAATTGATAAATTTCCCAAATTGCATTGGAAATTCTCAGTAACATCCTGTCAACCGTGTACACAGTAACCCACTGTTGAGAATACAATATATACTGTGAAAACAACAATCTACAAGTACCACCTGTAACACAGCTTACATCAAAAACTGTTGAGATTTAACAGTATAAACGTGCAAACAACAGAAATCTTTACAAGTGTAGGAACAGCAGAGCAACAGTGTATATAATTCACACGCTGGAATGGAACAATGCAGGAGATGGCAAACAGTAGGACTTCCGGGTAGAAGTTCTGCATACACGATCACTGCAGTGATAGAACTTGAATATCTTGGGAATTTTTGCATTGAGTCTTCTTGCTCTACCATTCATTAATGCAGCAGTTGAGCATTCATTTTCCAATTTCACTGATACGAAACAAGCACAAACCGCTAGGCAGAATCTTTGCTAAATATATGAGGATTCGGCTTCCAGCAAAGAAGACATATGCTGCCCTTAATTTAAACCATCACACGGATGCTTTCGCTCTTTACTGCGAAATCTATTCACACCCCTGAAGCACCAATTGTCTAAAATACAACATCCTGAGATGGTATAATATAGTTCTGTTTCAAATCTGTAATCAAAATGAGGCTGCGCATTAACCATCTAATAAGAAAATGTTGTGAAAAGGGTTCTGAAAAAGAGGAGACAAACACAACAAAAAACAAGGGCAAGTGTTCAAGTTCACCCAGTAAGCATTTTTGTAATAATATGTATAACACCAGTGTATGTTAATTTATTTATCGCAGTGTGGTTCATTTTAATATTGATGCTTGTGTGTAAACCGAACAGCTGGAGATCTGGAGAGAAAGCCTCCAAGAGAAGTGCTGATAGAGAAAGTAAGTACAAGTTAGTACTTAAAACCTTCGACTAGGCAGAAATCTCAAGAGTATATGTTCTTATTTACCTTTATTCGTATGAGATGTGTATTTTTTTAAAAAACACAGTGGTGTGATATTAAGATTGGTAGACAAAGGCGAATACTTTAAACATAAACTTAATATAAATTTATTTAAGGCCCTTTGGGGAATCCAGCCGTTGCTCTAATCTGATTGTGACACTGAAATTGGGCAGTTTCATTCCTTTGTGGGCGGGTTTTGAGTGGTCATTGGCCTGGAAATATTTCTGGGACTGTGGCAACCCTGATTATAACAAATCGTATCTCGACTTATACATTAAGGAATATAAGTAGGTATGTTTTATATTTATTATTTGTTATCAGTCTACG
>NC_056578.1:43717919-43721168 GCF_018340385.1 Cyprinus carpio
TATTAATATAATCACAACATTTAACAAGAAGCTCAACACTGTTCGATTTTCCAAACCTTCTGTTGTTTGATTAGACCACAAGTTGCCTTGTCATCATACAAAAAAAAAATAACTTGAATTAAAAAATTAAAACAATAAAGAAAAAAAATCCTGTTTTTTTATCCTGCACACAAATGACCATTAACATTATTTGGACTAATCATATCATCAGCACACGTGAATGTGAATGATTTCTAGTCAGGTGAAAACACAGAACACTAATCCGACTGTAAGAGCGGGGCAGCTCAACCCGGTGTGCACTGTTTTTGCTACGGTTTTTCCCCGGTTTGAACGACATGTTTCCCTGGAAACGGTGTGCAACGGGGTTTGAGATGTGGTTTCTCTTTTGGGATGGTGTGTCAAACATTCACCCAATCACACAACATATACACCACGCAGTATTAAGACAACAGCTGCACATGTATTAACCTTGAAATAATTCACAAAAGCAAGTCATTGTTTTGCAACTTGTATTAAATTAAAGGCAAAAGATCTAGAATATAAGAGCACAAGTATAGACTGGAACTTCTTTAAGGTCTGTCCTAAATACATTTAGTAATTGCAATGTCTTTTGGTCCATATCCTTTCCTTAGGAAGTGTACTAGAATCTGATTAATGTTACATAAAAATATTATACATATTTATATATTTTGCTATTGTATTGTGGAGTGACACTTTCATAAACTGTTCTATACTCTGATTATATCATGGTAAATATTACAATAACACAACAACAATGATCAGCTGTAATGATAAGCCTAATACTCATGAAGCAGTGGATGCCAAGCTGCCATATCCTTAATATTGATATTAATTATATTATTAGATTATTTCTTGTTTGACTATTAATCAAATTATGGCAAGAGTGAAATGTGAAACCTTATGTGAGCTTATGAGATATTATGCTGTGCTTCTACTCTCTAAGATGATGACTTACAGTGTGTGTGTGTGTGTGAGAGTGTGTGTGTGTGTGTGTGTGTGAGAGAGAGAGTGTGTGTGTATGTGTGTGTGTGAGAGAGAGAGTGTGTGTGTATGTGTGTGTGTGAGAGTGTGTGTGTGTGAGTGAGTGTGAGTGTGTGTGTGTGTGTGTGTGTGTGTGTGTGTGTGTGTGTGTGTGTGTGTGTGTGTGTGTGTGTGTGTGTGTGTGTGAGTGTGTGTGTGTGTGTGTGTGTGTGTGTGTGTGAGAGTGTGTGTGAGAGTGTGTGTGTGTGTGCGCGTGTGCGTGTGAGAGAGTGTGTGTGTGCGTGTGTGTGCGTGTGTGTGTGTGTGTGTGTGTGTGTGGCTAGGGCTAGGGCTAGCTTCCATATGTGGAAACTGTCTAAGTTTATCTAGGTTTCGGAACCAATCAGAATTTTGTTGACTTATGCATTGATGCAATTAGTCTCCTCTGTCAGGGTATAATTGTTCTGATTTTGAATTGTACGCAGAGCGGCCTACGAACTCCATCGAGAGTGTTGAAGCTGACTTCTGCTGATGAAACTGTAAACCATGTTCTTCAGTAAATTCTTCTTCAGTTGAACGCATCTCTGACTCCTGGTCTTCATTCATCATATCTGGTCCTTGGGTTTTAACTGTATATTCCCCTACACTCACAATAAAAATAATAAGGTCATATAGATCATAACACAGTCTCGGAGGTATGAAGTGGATTATTCTTCACCTGAAATGTTTCTGAAATCTCTTCACTTGATTGGGATGTTCTTTTTGATTCTGGACGGCAAGGGCACTGACTGTAACATCGAGCCGTATTTATACCGTTCATATCAGTATCCAAAGATTTCTCTAAAAGAACTCAAAGAATGGCCTTCTCAGCTGCCATAGTTGCAACTCTTCCAGTAACTGTGTTCTTGTTTATGAGTTTCCATTTGTGTCGAAAATGAGTCGACTGCTTTGTGCTATACATGTTGGCGTGTATGATGTCTGTTGATGTCGTCTTGTTCTGTCGTGCTAATTGTCGTCCTGTTGTAGGTTGTAGAAGACTGACTTATTACAGGTGAAATTTTGCCAGTAGTCTACCTGCTTTACTGGACGTATAGTGCACAGATATGTTTAGAATTTAAAAAAAACTACTGTAATTCAGCAAAAAGGCTTTTTCATGCTCAAAGGTTGTAGTATGCACCTATTTACAAAACTTACAAGTTTGCCAATATCTTCCTTAATGTATGTACAGTGCACAAATATTTTATGAAATATTACAGTTATTTACCAATAGTTTTTTTTTCTTCTCCATGTTCCAAAGGTTGTTGTGTGTTCCTAGATACAAGACTGAGCTAGTACGTGTGAGATTTTGCCAATACTTTGTGTCATATATGGACAGTACACAATTATTTTCAGAAAAATTAATGAAGTACAAACTTTGGATCCTGAAAAAAAAAAAAAAATACTATTGGTAAATTACTAGTGGCCAAAACTGACTAAATATAAGAAAACCTTTGGAACATGATAAAACCCTCTTGGTGAATAACTGTAGTTTTTCTTTTAACTATTTGTGTACTGTACATGCAGTAAAGGAGATAATAGCAAACTCTCAACTGTAGTAAGAGTGATCAACTCTGAGAACTAATAAGGCAAGAATGGATGACCATCAGTCAGGATTTAACTCAGAAGCTAATATCCAGCATGACAGAGCCAACTGCAGAGGTTATGAAGAACAAGGCTCAACACTGTAATATTGACTCATTATATATATATATATATATAATACGCTTGGATCTGTTTACTTGGCTTTGGCGGGTTTCTCGGTCTTCTTGGGCAGCAGCACGGCCTGAATGTTGGGCAGCACGCCGCCCTGAGCGATGGTCACTCGGCCCAGGAGTTTTTTTTTTTTGCCAATAAAAGCCTTTAAAACATATGATATGCTGGTCATTGTTTTTCAGTATACCAAAGAAACATGTGGAAAAAACAATCTAAAAATACTGATGCAGCAAACTTTGCAAAACACAAAATATATGTCACTGCCAAAACGTTTGGCCACGACTGTACATGTTGGCTGTGTATTTAGAAAAAACACAAAGTAATACACATATATTAAAATTAACCGCTTTAATGGATCATTGATCAAATTTAATTAGGTTAAAAACAATATGGATCAATGCGTTTTGCCTTGATAATTATTTTGAAATACTTTAACACACCGTCACAAGTTCATGAATGTTTTCTGTCGTGTTGTTTCTAAAGCTGCAGAATCGCGCGCCAGCTGTGGAGGCGTGG
>NC_056578.1:43722168-43744668 GCF_018340385.1 Cyprinus carpio
GAGGGAACTAATGATGTTAATGTACCAGTAAAGCAGCAGTAAATCTGAGCTGTTTACCGCCGCTCAGGGAAAGTACGCTATGTAAATCTGCTCAAGTTCTGCGCGACTGGAGAAGCTGCGATTGAAGCTGCTGCAGGAAACGCTAAGAGGACAGAAAGCCAATACTCTAGAGCAGAGTGAGAGAGAGAGAGAGAGAGAGAGAGAGAGACAGGCGACTCTGCCATCTATCACTGCCTGTGCTTAGCCAGCGACAAGCAATTTATCAGAGAAACCTGGAGGAGAGGAGAGACAGAGAGAGACCCCCGGGGGAGAGGGGAGGAGAGAAAAGAGAGAGATGTAAAAGTGGTCTGATCATGTCTTATAAGGTGTACAGTATAAAAACCCAAAAATTCTTGTTCATTGGAAAATTTTACCCCTTTTACATTTACATTAAAAAAAATTTTTACGACTAATTTATAAATATAAAAATTATATATATTTTTTGTTCAACCATTACAAAGTTTTTAAGCATTTTTGCATTAAAAAAAAAAGCATAAGCAGCTCTTAACTAGTTCTACCTTAATCTGGATAGTTTATTTCTTCATCATGCTCATGTGTAAGTCTCAGCACAAATACTTCTACAGTGAATAATAATAAAAATACAAAAATCTCCATGTTTCTATTATTGTGTAGTTTATCATCTCTACACCAACAAGCACCAGCACTAATGATATAAGTGACCAGATACACACTCTTGAGTGTTGGTTGAACATGCAGGACTGTTGGTGTGTAGAAATGAGGAGCTGAGGAACATCTTGATTATAGAGTCCTCTTAGAGTCCAGATCATCCTGTTAGATTAGACTGACATCTGCTGGCGGACAGAGGAGCTGCAGCTTCACACATCAGACACTGTGACCTGTGTTTACATTTCTGCATTAGCAGACCCAGAGATGGGGTGCTGTTTGGTACAGGCTATACGGTGCATTCAGGCTATACATTTTTTTACCAGTATGTGTGTTCCCTGGGAATTGATCCCATGACCTTTAGCGCTGCTAACGCGATGCTCTACCACTGAGCCACAGTGCGAGTCATACGCTAGTTTTGGCAGATACAGACTGAAATGTTATTCACTGAAAATCTTCCTCATTCACCCTCCTGCATATTTAGATGTGGTGCTTCTTGATTTCAGTCTTCTGCCTCAGTTTGCCGTATTGTTACAGCCACAGCAGTCCATCTGTGTGTGTTAGATCAGTCATTCACCCTCCTGCATATTTAGATGTGGTGCTTCTTGATTAAAAGGAAAACAACAGTGTTTTAATATTGTAAAATTAATAAATTTTGCAACTAATTCAGCTGTGACAATATATTATTCAGATCAGTGTTAGTGCTGCAGATCAATTCTGTTCTCCGTTCATGACCCTGAATTTAGAGTCTGAATGGACTGTAATGTTGAGTTTCTGACTCCAGCCTGTGAAGATCAAACCATCTCTGGCGGTCCCGACGCACATCTGGACGCGTTTAATCTGCATAAACAAGCCATGATTTAAACAAGCAGATGTAGCTGTGAAGATCCCGCAGTGCATTCTGGGAGTCTCACAGTCGGAGTCCGTTTGACCAAAGCCAGACATGATCCAGACATAAGAAGACTCACAAATGAGAGTTAATGTCTCAGATGTTTCTCCTGCACAGCATTCGATTAAACAGAGAGAAATCAATGACTTCATCTTGGTCTGCTGCTTAGATCTGATCGGATGATGGTTCATCGTCAGCTCTGTTCACTGGATGAATCCAGGAGGCAGAACGAACCTGCTCTGGAGTCAGGACAGAGAGACACCTGAGCAATAAACACTGTCCTCTGGGCCGTCGGGGCATAAACCCCAAAAACCAGTCTCCAGGAGGACGGTGTTCAGTTAATCCAGCCAAACAAACGCTAGATGTATAATGCATTCTTTCATCCCCATCTCCTCCTTCATTCAAACAGCCGAGCAGGAGGGTCTCAGCAACCCTGCGTGTTTACCATCTTAATTATCAACCATTATATTAACATTACCAAACTACAGAAAACCTTTAGTTCTCTCAGAACTGAAATTATCATCATTTGCTGTGATGAGTGTTCATTTCTGAGTGAAGTAAACTCAAAAATCTGACAGATGTCTCTAAGGTGTCAGTTTTACTTTCATTCTAAATCATAAACCTCTTAAAGACATCTTCCAAACGTCTATTAGACATCTGATAGGAAACTTCTAGCGCCTTACAGTGAGCAAACACTCTAAAAAGACGTCAAATAAACATTTATAGCACGTGTGCTAGTTCCACCCCAAAGAGATGATTTAGGACACTTTAGGATCAAACAACATTATTTTACTTTAAATTCGTTGTAATGTTGTAACAAAACTCTCAAGGCATTGTCTGTTTTTCAGGAATATTGTGAGCTAAAGTTGCACTGAAATTGTTCGGATATTATTTTTCAAACCAATCCCAACGCACTGGATAGCTGACCATCAGAGCCCCACCCACTTTCCCGAACGTGAGCTTGTAAAATCGAAACGTTTCAGAAAGGTGGGGCAGAGAGGAGAAACAATAATGTACAGTTTTGGAGAATAATGTGTTTTGAAAACCCTTTAAACCCCTAAACACATTTCATTACACCAAATACACAAAATAATGTTTTTTACGCATCAATCGACCCCTTTAAGATACACTCATACAAAACCCTTTTTGCATTCCACATCACATGTGAGCCAGACTTTTGAAGGTCATGAAGGCTTTTTTTTTCTTTTATATTTTTCCCGAAATCACTTTTTGTTTTTGTTTTTTTTGGCAGTGGAAAGAAGCTCATACGGGTTTGTAAGGTTCATTTTGAGTGATTTATTTTGTTAGTTTTTTTGCTCACGAGGAGCATCTGGTTTGAGGTTTTACTGTGTTTGTGTTTGTGTTTGTGTAGTGATTGTTCACTCTCTCTCTCATTCAGTGTATCATGTGATGTTGAATCTGCCTTCAGTCAAATATCACAAAACTCTTTCACACACACACACACACACACACACACACACACTCACACACACAGACACACCACACCACACACACACTCACACTCACACACACACACACACACACACACACTCATCAAGTGAGTAGATGTGACTGCTGAGTTAATCCGGTTTCTCAGTTCAACTCTAAGCTCTATGAACTCACAGAAACTCGAGGGTTTGGGGTTCTGGTCTCTGCTGTCACTGCTGTGAGATGTGCTCATAATGAGAAATCACATAACAGCTAGGAGAAATAGGAGAGAGAGAGAAAAGGAGTCGTGACACCAAGGTAGAAAACATGATGTATTTCATTGCTAAGTTAAATGTCATTTCATTGTAATAAATAAATAAATACAGGTTTCACCTCGAAAGAGTGATTTAGACACTTTTACAGAAACAGTGTCGTGTTAAGATTGATGCAAAAGACAATCAGTAATCTGATCTGAGCAGCCACAGTGTCCAGACTGAGATGAATCTGTAAAAATCTGATTCAATCGTTTTTTTGGTCCAGACTTTCAAAAACCTGGATAATATCTGTGTATGCAAACATGTTTGGTGATAGTCTGAAGAAGGCCTTAAAGCTGCACTGTCACCTTCAGTCCCTCTAGCGGTTATAAATGAAACTGCATGCGTCTTGCTGAAGAACGTTTTTTGCTTTACGCCTTCCACATAAAAAATACGGGCAATGCGGTTTTACTGACATTTCCCTTGTGAGAGGAAGACCGTCTCAGATGACTTTGTTCATCTCTAATATCGGATAGTGCTGAGGAAACAGAAACCTCATGAGCAGAGCTCTTCTGCTCTGTAATTATTGAGTGAGGATGTCTGGATAAACTATTTATGGTATTTTTAATTTGAATTGGCTAATTTAGTAATGTTTGTATGTAACTGGGCTTAAATATATTGAACATAGTTCGTATAAGTTAGTTAATACATTCCCTAATGTTTATGTAACATATATATATATATATATATATATAATAGTTTTTGTAATATATATATATATTTTTTTTTTTTTTGTTTGTTTATATATATATGCTGGTTTCCTCAGCAGTGTTTGCTCCTGAGTCTCGTGAAGCCGAACGGTGCGTCGGGCCCCTGAATGATAACGGTCACGCGGGCTCGAGATGCCGGGTCACGCGCTCAGCCGCTATTTAAACTCCTCCGCCTTTAATTCCACAGAACTCTCGATTCTCGGCGGGAACATATTCATCACTACACCAGCCCTGAACATGTTCCCTGATTGTTTGGTGTTGTGTTTGGAGATGATGTGGGCTTCTGCTGTTGTTTTCCAACCAACGAGAGATTTCGGATTCGCCGTTGATAAAGTTTCCCGAACTCTGCTCCTGTTTGATTTCTGAATTATTGTCTGAAGTAGAAACTCCTTGATCTGCATTTTGGATTTCTAGTAATTTACTTCTTTCTCCTTATTTTTCTTGGGAGACCCTCTAGCCTTCTACGGAACGCGCTTAGTTTTTTGAGAATTGTGCTCCTGTATGGTGCACGGACTTATCGACCTTGCGAGTCGGGAGCGCGGCACGGGCAGAAAAACTCCCCTGCTGCTCGTGCACGGCGCTCAGTTCAGTGTCCGCTCTTTGACTTTTCAGTCACAGGAGGACTGTCGGTCTTATTTAGAGAATAAACAATCTTTGTTACCTCTAAAAAAATTAAAAAAAAAAAAAAAAAATAACAAAAAAAAAAATAAATAAATAAAATAAAATTAAAAAAAAAAAAAAAAAGCTTCCCTCCAGTGAAAAAAAAAAAAAAAAAGTGTTCTGCTTGTTGTCCTCGTCAACATCCACTCCACACCATATTTGTTTAGAGCTGTTTAAACAAGTCAGCTGTCTTGATCTGTGCAGATAGTCTTTCTCGTTTCCTGAATTCACACCATAAACACTTTTTCACACTGCAGATAAGTGTTATTATGGGTTTATAGACGTCTATGTATTTGAGTTAAAAACATCTTAATGCTGGATGTGTTTCATCTTTTGTCTTCTCAACCAGATGTTCACGTGACTGACTGGAGTGCTGCTGTGGATTACTTGTTGATCTTATGTTGTGATTTTTTTTTATCAGCTGTTTTGGACCTCCTCAGTCTGGTACGGGGGGCAACCCAATTCACTACAAACACATAAAACATACATACCGTATAAAAAGCAACAAGTAGCCCACCACAAACAAAATTATGGTTATGGTTAGGTAAATGAGTATTGAAAGTGTTTTTCTTTCTTCTTTTTTTTTTAATACCACATAAAAATTGATAACACTGAAACAGCAGAGAAATTTTTTTTTTTTTAATACATAATAATTGTTGATACTGAACCATCATACAGACTATATAATATATATATATATAACTTATATGTATAATGATATATATATCCTAATGGTTATCTATATTTATCTATATTAATGTTATGATATATAGATATTTGAATGGTTTTTAATTGATGAATACTTAAAGTGTTAATCTTGAAAGATTGACACTAGATCACCCTGCTCCCGTGTCTGCCTCCCTTCCTCCGTCATCAATCACTTGAAAATGTTCACAGCAAATACATTCATTCACAATTCAACACAGCGACTATTGCAAAGCATAACTGGCCCGGTGAAATAAATATGTCAATTCTGTTTCTCCGTGCATGCAGACGATCCCTCATTTTAAATGCGCTTTGAGCTTTCCTCCCTTCAGCCTCTAGTCACTGTTGCGCTCATTCAACCTCTCTTACGGCATTCGTGCATGTTCCGCCAGGTTGCTTCTTATTCCTCCCCTCTGTATTGAAATATCCTGGGGGTTGCAGTATTCTGAGGAACGTGTCTACATCCAGCGAGAGTGCAGCGACGACAGCGCGCATTCCAGCGTCCGCTCGCTGCCGAGCGCGAGGGCGGGTGTCACCTGGTGCGTAGCGCGGCGCCCTTCCGCATCAGATCATTTACCATCGTAGCCTCACGAGGAACCTCCGCGAGGCCCCTACCCGGTCGCTTCAGATTCCTGCGATTCCCTTCCGTGCGGTTTGACGTTGGTCATTGCTCCGGTAGCCATCTCTGGATTATTGCTTGACGGAATGCAGAATGGATGATCTGCCGGGACTTCCGAGACCTTGGAGAACCAAACTGGATTGGTCGCAAGTGTCCGGATAGTTGGATTCGGGATGCATTCTACCGGGCGAACCGTTCAGATGGCTTCGGAAACCCGCGAGCGAACCGATCTGCCACCAGCCGCTTTCATCCACCAACAAACTCCAGTTCCCTGTGCGGTCAACAGCTATTGGTGAGTGGCTGTCCCGGGGATTTCCCATCAAGAGTGTCTTTAAAATAGGAAGACACACAAGAACGTGAAAAACCAAAACCACAGGCATCTAACACAAGAAACAAACAGTGCGTAAAAATTAAGAACGCAAAAAAAACGCCACAACAAAAAGAAGAACACACACATACAGATTAAAACATAAGAAACGACCCAAAAGAGTCGTCTAGACAACTCCCAACAGCTGTTCTAGGACAATTGGTGGAATCCAACCGAAATTCCTGGAGGGCCGTAGCCCTGCACCAGTTTTAACCTGATATAACCCTAATTAACACAACACCTGATCCAGCTCATCTAATCATTTAGGGCTATAGTGAAAACTACATGATATGTGTTGCGGGAAGCATGGTTAATAACTAAACTCTGACAGGGCTACGACCCTCCAGGAACTGAGTTTGAGAACCCTGCTAGACAGATCCAAATGAGTCGTTTCGACGAGCTCAAAGAGTCGTTTAGACCGTCCAAAGACTCTGTTCGTTAGTTTCGCTTCAGTGTTTGTTCTGTTTTAAAGTTCATAACGCGCGTTCAGTAGCTCATCAGACTTTATAATCCTTACTGTCTGTCTTAATCACAAAGTACTCTGTACAATATGAATCGAGATTTCATTTCACATGAACAAGTTTTAACGAGTTCATACAAACGTGAAATCAAGTACACCAGTCGGTTTTTCTAGTGTCCGGAAGTGAACTGGACACCGGCGGTGTCCCTGTGTTTGGTTGCGTTTATTCATGTTTGTCCAGTGATCATATCATAGATGATGTGTTTCTCGATCGGGCTCCTGAGGGTTACGAGGACTGGTTTTGAGAGGGTTTATGTGATGATTAACGACGCGAACAGATGGTCTCTTGAACAGTGGCATATGGTTTCGTCCTACACAACCCCACACACACACACACACACACACTGTGACACACACACACACCACATACACACACACACACCCACCCGCCCCCCGCGGCCCCGGGCCGCGCGCCGCGCACCACCCACACACCACCCTCTACGGCCCTGGCAATTGAATCGCCATTGGCTATAATTTTTTCGATTACTCCCAGACTGCAATATATATATATATATATATATAATATATATATCTATATATGTGTGTGGGGTGGTGTGTTTTTTTAAAATGGCACAGTTTTTAAAAAAATACCTGAAAGTACACAATTAACCATCAGTCATTTTCCCACCCCCCAAGCATTATAATATGATATCTGGATAATCAAGTATTATTTAATGATAGACTTTAGTATTATATTAAAATTGGTAACCGTGTATGAATGCATAGACATTTTAACTGAATTTAGGACTGTGGTGGGCTTTGTGATCATTCAGTGTCTGTAAAAAAAATGGGAAAAAAACTACAATAACTGATAGATGATGATAATAATAATAATAATAATAATAATACGAATTTACTAATAAAACAGTAATGGATTCATCAATATAATCAGGTTGTCTGCGTTCGGTCAAACTGATTTGCTCAGTAGGTGAGCACCAGCCAATGAGATGCCGTTTGCGCATTGCTCCGCCCACTACCGGAAAACCCGGCATTTAAACACTGAAAAAACCCAAAGGAATATACAGACACACACACACACAACCCCCCCAAACCCACCAAACAAACACACACTCTTCCTCTTATTGTTTAAGCAATTTTAAGTATCGTATTTTTGTAATTTATTATTTCAATTTTTAGCCCAAATGAAATCAGATTTCTAATTTTTATTTTTTTTATCCATTTAAAATTTTTTCAGCTTTTTTTCAATTAACAAAAAAATTTTTTTAAATTTTTTTAATATTTTAGTGTTCATATTCTTTTGATATTTTATTCAGGCATAAAAAGGTTTGTTTAGAGTGTGTGTTGTGTTGGAGATTTGTCCAGGTCGAGACCCCTGAACGCTGTTTCTTGACGCGTTTAAAGATGGGGGCCTTTCGGTCAAACAGGAGCACGGGAAAAAACAAACACACACACACACACACACAACACACACACACAACACCAGATGCTGTTCCCTTTAAAGGTGTAAACCTTGGCCCGTGCTCTTAACCCCCGTGCGTGTTGATAGACCTCGTTTGAACTTGTGTAGTTTGACGTTTCCTCTTTAAAGGGACATTGACTACATTAATGTCCGTTTTTTTGTTCATTTTGGGCACAGGCTGAAATGATTAATAAAATCACTGGACTGTTCCCGAACACACAAGCGGCCTTTTTTTGGATAAGGCGGTTGTGTGTGGATCAACGGCTGTTGCCGTGGGGGGAACAGTGGCAGTTTTAGGTCTTTTGGCGGAACGTCGCGGACACAATGGGGTTTGTGTTTCAGTGTTTCGGTTGGTCTGCCCAAAATTCAGCAAATCAGCCCATTTGTATTCTCTTTTTTGGCTTTGCTGAAGTTTTTTGCCTGTATTTATCTTTCACTAACTGAACGATGTCCCTTGACCCCCTTGTTTTCATAAACCACGAAAGAGATTATATCCGGGGTTAAAAAAAACAAAAGCTGCAGAAGTTTTTAAAATGGGGTGAGAATCTGAAGGTGTGCAAGCAGGGACTTTTGTTTGTAATAAAGCATTTCTCAAATGTTCTGTGCATGCGTTATTTGTGCAGGGGAGTTAAACAAAGTTAGAGCACTGAAACTACATACGGCGTGTGTAAACAAAAGAAAAAGACTTTTATAATGTTCCCCGAAATTTTCTTTTTCAAAAAAATGCGTTTTTTTAACTTTGTTATCTGTGAATCCTGAAAAAATAAATGTATCACAGTTTACCCCCCAAAAAATTTTGTGCGACAACGGGTTTTTAAACATTGATAAAAAAAAAATTTTTCTTGGCAGCAAATCATCTATTAGAATGTTTTTGAAGATCATGGAACTGAAGACTGGAGTAATGATGGAAAATACAGCTGCACATCACAGAAAAAAATTTACATTTAAAAGGATTCACAAAAAAACAGCTGGAAAACTGTAATAATTTTTTCATGTTTTACTGTTTTTTTGCTAAATTTAAATGCACCCGCGAGAGTTTTGGGGATAGGTGTTGTTTTTTTGCGTGTCTCCGTCGCAGGCTCATTGGCGGCACGGGAAAACTGAGCATCAGCTGCTGTCCATAAAACGAGGGCATGAGTCGATCGCTGGGTGCTGGGGGGCGAGGGGCGGGGCCAGCCCGAGGGGGGGGTGCGACGCTTGTGCACCCTATCAGGGGCGGGAGTCTGGCGGGTCCTCAGGCGGGTGGGGGTCTCGCGGGGCAGTTATCTGGACCCGGGGGGGGCGCCTCGAACCCCCTCGCCCGCAGCCCTCTGGAGAGGGACCTTCCAAACCTCCTCAGGGGCCTCGCGGGGGAAAGGGAAGGTATACTGCTTGGGATCGCAGGTGTGCCGGAAAAAGCTTTGCCCCCACCAAAGGAAAAGAAAAGTCTTTGATGTTTTGGAAATCTTTAGAGTAGTGAAGTTTTACCCCGTTCCGTTCTAAAAAGGGGGTTTTTTCAAGCAACGATTTGGGTTGACTTAAAGGATGTGCAGTAAAAACAGGACTTTAAAAAAAAGACCCACTTGAACCTGATAAACGGAGAAATCTGTTCAACCCTTTGTTTTAAATTTTTGTGAGAAGGTTTTCGAGTCGATTTTTTGGTCCTTTTGCTGCTTTCACACTCATCAATGGTTAAAACTAAATTCAGTTTGGACTTCAGGAGACCCGGCTCTCCGGGTTTTCCCCACAACAGACTGAAATAAAGTCTCTGGGGTTTAAAAAGTCTTTTCACTTTTCAAAAACAGGCTTTAAAGGTTTTAAATCGAAAGCCCCCGAGTCGTGAATAAATGTTGCAGGCACTGCGAAATGAATCCTCGTGTTTGTTGGTTTCCGACAAACATTTTAAATCTAGATTATTTAGGAGATGAAAAAGAAAAGGGAAATCTTTTGGGGAGTGAAAACTTTTTTTCCCCGTCTTCAGTCTGAAGCAGAGTGTGAAAACGCCGCGTCGTGACCATCGGACGATCCTTTCGCTACATGCTAATCTGCTGGTAATCTCCCGTTACGGAGGTCTCGGGGCTTGCTAATGGTGAACTGAGGGTTTGGGGAGTTTTCAGCGCTTTGGTTGGGGCAATTCCTGTATGCCAAAACTAGTTTAAGACTCTTTTAAAGGGTTTAACGCGCTTCGTTTGGAAATCTTCCCGGGAAAAGTGAGATTGTTTTTACTTGAATCTGCGTTTTTTAAATGAATTAGTTTTATTTTAACACGATTGATATTTGAAACTGAATGTCACGCAGGTTTTTATCTGGGGTCTTTTTGCGTCGCATTAACTGAAAGGTTTTGGGTTTTCTATCTGTAACCCGTTTAGGGGGCGTTTCCCATCAGATGTCAAATAGATGTTTTGAAGATGTTTTAAAATGACATCAAAGAACTGTGAGCGTTTTACACGCAAGCTTTTCCCAAACTTTAACAGACCCCTTTTCAGAGTACCTGGGTTTTTGTTGTTTTTGTGTTGGTTGATGGAAAAATGGTTTGTGGGGGGTTATTTTTGCTGCTATTTCATTTGGATTTTGTGTGTGTTTGTTTGATTGAAAACTCTAAATTTTTTGTTATTTTCAACTTTTTTTTTTGGGGGAAATTTAATAAATGGACTTATTTTTTTCGTGTTTTTTTTTTTTTTTTTAAGCACAAATTTTTTTAACGAAATGCTTTAAGTGAAAAAAACTCATAATTACAAACGACGGGGAAGGAGTGGGAAAAGCATCACTTACACCCCACCACAGCACTGAAGAAAAAGTGATCAGAGATAAAAAGGATCAAAATGAAGCGCACGAGTTTAAAAATGTCCAAAAAAAGTAAATTTTAAATGCGAGTCGCGTTTTCTCAAGACTCCGATTTGATAACGAACGGATAAAAGTGTTCAGTTCTTTGTGCACAGAGTCTCATTGAGTCACGCACAAAAAGGATTCAGTCAAGATTTATAATCTGCATGACCCCTTATTCATGGCGCCCCGCCCCCGCGAAAACATAAAGCGTTTGATGTGTTTTCATGAGTTCAAGGACATACTCGTATGATATCCACCGGTCAAAAAATCTTCATCTTTATCATCAGGCGGCCCGGGACTAAAAACTGAATCTAAAGCCGGAGATCTGTGCATTTTATAAAACCAGATAAACATTTAGAAAGACTTAGATGTTGGCGAAAAAAAGCCTGACTAGAAGTCTGAAGACTGAATAAGTAGTAGCTTTAAACCTTTTAAGCTGCGATTTTAAAGTTTTGCCCTCTACATTGAAAAAAAAAAAACATTTCTAGCTGTTTTTCTTTAATTATAAACCCTTAATAAAAATGTTTAACTCATTGTGACATGTTTCATTCTAGCATGTTTTTGACATTTTTCCCCTGCATTTAGACAGAAAATTAGTGTAAAGGAAACAAGGGATTCGGGAGTTCGATGTGAGTTTTTTCGCGGAGGGTTGATTTGTCTTTTCTCTTTGAACACTTGGGATTTTCCCAGTTTACATCAGGGCTACTTGAGTTTGTGGTCATGTAGCTTTTAAAACTCAGGATCAGTTAAGTTCAGAAGAAGAAGAAAATTTAAGTTTAAATTGCTAACATTTTTGCTTTTTCAAGAGCCCAATTCCTTTTATCGCGGAGGTGGTTTGTGGAGACAGTCCAGTGCGTCACAATACTGTGTTGTGATTGTTTTCATGCCATAAAGTTGCATTCATACTTACGAGGGGGCACAGTGGATCTGGCGGCAGATACATGGTCACATACTTCACACAATGGCCTAGTCTGAGCGCTAGGCCTAGCATCGGTCATCGATATGTTCGTCTGAACCCGCTCGGTCAGGTTTCGCCATCTGCCTGAAAATCCCAATATAATGTATACTGAAATGTTCTTCACTCTACGAATTTAGGTGTTTTTTTTTTTTTTTTTTTTTGGTTCTCCTACGACAAAACACCCTTATGGAACCTTTAATTCTATGCCGTGACACCGGGAGTACATCTTTCGCCCGTTTCTTATTTTTTTCAGTCATCTTAGCCCACATTTAAGGAAACGCAGCTAGACATCATTTCAGCTTTGGAAAAGTCCAGTTCGGCTGTAAACTTGTGGACGGGCATCTCAAGCCTGTTTATCAGAGTCCAGACAGAGAGTGGAAATAAAGAAACTCCGTCGTCAGTCCAGCATCTCGTGTTAACGGAGTTGTGGTCCTGCTGCAGCACGGCGCTGAGCTTTGTGTGTTTTATTTTGTCAGTTCATTTTCATCTAGTCCTGCGGTGTTCTGTGACATGAAATCTTCAATCAAACTGCTGGTGGGTTTTGAGGTTTGCTTCTGGATTCCATGGGAATCCCTGAAAGTATGGGGAGTGTTTTTAGTGAAAATGTTCTCTGTCTTATGTTGCACACAGAAGAACATGATTATGATTTATGATGACGAGAGTGCTTTGCTATTCACTTTGCGTCGTCTCCTGTTCTGTTGGCACAAACATGCAAGGAGCTGCTTTGAGAATCAAAATGACATCAGAGACCAACCCTCAAAACATGGTTTTTATGAACCCGGCAATTTAACTGGTCAAAACCACACAACCTACTGTAGATTCCACGATGTTGAACATCACGCTCAAACACACAACTTGTTTTATCTCTAGTTAACTGTGGATAAATATCTGGTTTCTGATTAAGAATATCTCTGACGTTAATCATGAAGGTGAAATATGGAAAGATCATCTGGAAGCTTCTTTGTTCAAACATGTTGAACTTGATCTCAGTATCTGAGCTCTGAATCAGTGACACACACACACACACACACACACACACCACACGACAACACACACACCACACACATCCACACACATCGTGACACACATTATCAGAACTTCACATCATAGATTCACTTTGTTTGACACTCGTGTAAACCAAACATGCAGAACAGCATTTAGAAGCGCATGTCCACAGCAGCAGCTCGACTACAAAACACTGGATGAAACAGGAAGAAGATGATGCATCTGTTCAAGAGCTTTCTGAGTGAAAACTCCGTTTCTTGCTTCATCCACACAGATGAGTCCTACCACACAACACACACACATATTTACCATACATAATGATACCATTTTCAGGAACGTTAACCATGGACACACACACACACACACACACACACACACACACACACAACCCACATATATTATATATTATCTATATACCTATAGAATATATATATATATATATATTAGTCTATATTATATATATATATTTGTCCACCAAATGTCTATGTTTGTGCTATTTGTCTAATACAGCTACACCGGGTGGGGACAATCGACGCCAGCTCGGGGGCCTTGTGCTCCTGGGTGGGTGCCGAGCAGTGCGAAGCACGTGCCACCGGTCCAGGGCGGGGCAGCATGTGCCATCGAGACACACAATCTGCTTCTGCTCGTCTGTACTCTGCTTGCATCCTAACATAAGCCCAAGGAGCCTTGCCTGTCGGTCTACATTTTAAATAGCTGGTTAGCATTCACTAGAATATTTTCACGCAGCATGCTCCTCAGGTGTTCCTCTGAAACCCTCCACCTTCCCCAGCTCCACCTGTATATATCTGCGATGGGTTACTTTATATGTGCCACTGATGTGGCAGGAGCAGCAGGTCACAGCCCCATATCAGCTTATGTACTGGTGCAAGTTCAGGTTCCTGAACCCCCGACCCAGGTGCAAAAGTTACACAAAATAATGCATTACTTTCCATAAAGAGTATAGTGTTATGCAATATAGTTGACTTTTATAATGAGAGTAAACACAGTACCGAGTCTGTATGCATTTTCTTTCAAAAGTAACTCTTTCCTACACACTAAATTCGTCAAAAAACAAAAAAAAACTAAAAATTTTAGTTTTTTGTGCGGTTTAGGTAGTGTAGTTTGTAGGATAGGAAAATGCTGTTTCAAAGCCCTTACATCTATGGAATGAACTCATATAAAAAGGTGTGTCATGGTTGTGTGTGTGTGTGTGCATAATATGCATAGTGTGTGTGTGTGTGTTTATGGCTGTCTTAGCAGTGTTTTTGCACGACCACAGCAGCACAAAGCCACGTTTGTGTCCATGAGAAAATCCCCTGCGGGCTACCGTCATCTAGAGGTTATGCAATCTATCTTCGCTCAGACAGCTGCTGCACACATCAGCACTTCCTTCTCACCGTGTAGGGCTCGTGTCTGCTCCACCCTTCCCTGCGTCTTCACAGCTGTCTGCGACACATCCGCTGATATTGCAACATCACTGACATTTCATACGCTGAATCGAAGTGTACGTCAAAGATTTTAAATAACACTCGTCTTGCAGATTTGATTTACTTGTTAATGAAATAAAATGGGCCACTTTATATTGAGTGACCTTAAATGGAAACACATTCATGACAGGTGTGTTTCCCCCGCAACAAGGCGCCCCGTGAGTGTAGGCGTGGTGTGTGTGTGGGTGGTGTGTGTGTGTGGCGTGTGTGTGTGTGTGTGTGTGTGTGTTGTGTGTGTGTGTGTTGTGTCTCATAGCATGGAATTCCAGTCTGTCTGCTGAAGAGGAAAACTGATCTTTGTTCTCACTGTCTGAACAGATCGTGACGTGAGTGTGAAGCTGTCATCTGAAATGGATCAGGATGTCCCGTCATGATCTGACTGTGTCAAGCAATATTTATATTTTGCTATCTTTTCATGTAGAAAAAGGTTGTCGCTTCCCACCTCAGGCTGGAGTAACAGGGCCACATACCACCATAGACATCCATATAACACTATATGTGGCAGCTGGCCCATGATATTCAGATTTGTGCTTGTCAGAATTTGGATTTTTCAACGGCAAACCTTGTGGAAAAAAAGTATACACTTCAGCATACCTTTAAAAAATAGAGTATTTAATTACAGCAATAATCTACTTTAAAGAACATTACTTAGTCGTGTGACTGAATGCAATGATTTTAGGTGTTGTAAGTCATACTTTAATTTTTAGAACTCAAACCTATTCTCGTTAGAGGGTGAAAAAACAGCTTATATTGAAGGCAGTCTGCCAAAAATAACCTGCTTTAGGATGTAATCGTGTGAATGTCCGCCTCACGTATGACATGTAATATGCTGTCGTGTTTTCGCGTCCCCTCTCCGCCACTGATCCGCCTCCGCAGACTTAGAATCGATGCCTGCTTCGCGCTGCCTGTTTAGCCCCCGCCCACCGAGATTCTACAGCGCTGCCCGCCCTTATAAAACAAATTAGCCACCCTGTTTAGTCCCGGCCGCCCACAGATTCCACAGCTGCCTCCCGTTTAGGCCCGCTGTAAACCCCCGCCCACAGACTCTACAGCGTTGCCCGTTTAGCCCCGCCTACGGATTCACACGTGTAATGTAAATAACGAGACTTGGAGTGCCAAGTTGTGGAAAAATTAGCCTTAGCCATTGCCTTCCTTCTGGATCCCAACATTAGGAAAGAGTGGATGACTTTATTTTTTAATGAAAGTTCCAGACTGCGTCAGTAAGAACTTTGCGTCCTTTGTTCACGTCACAAACCACAATTCGAGGAGGATTTCAGAGTGATTGATAGCCAAAAGACTATACTGTTGTGGAACTATATAGTATATATATATATATATTTTTTTTTTTTTATTATTATGTATTTCCACCATTTGCTTTGTCTGTTTACTTACCAAGCGGCAGTCTCTCCCGCGCTCTCTCGTAAACCAACACAGAAGTGACTAAAACTGTAATTCCACGGGACTGGCTGCTAGACTGGCTCCCCAAAGGGAGGTCAATCCCATAGAACCACCCCATGTCCCAACTTTACACAGGAAAAAAAAAAAAAAAAAAACATTTTTTACAGCCTGGTACAAAAAGTGCTTTTGGTCTAAATAGCTAATTTTGCCCTTCATGACAACTGTGATGGGTGTGAATTTTTTTTTTTTTTTTTTATAACACCATCTCATTTTAAATTATATTAAGTAACAATTAAGACAAAGAATTAGGCTCGACTAATTTTCAAACTCCCCTAGATTTAAACAGTTGATTTTACCGTTTTCGAATCCATTCAGCCAATCTCCTCTCCCGGGTCTTAGCTTCACGCATAGATATTATTGAATCTGATTAGACTGTTAGGGCATCTCACTCAAAAAATGACCAAAGAGTTCGTTCGTTATTTTTGCTATTTTAAAACTCAACTCTTCGGTAGTTACATCGTGTACTAAGACCGACGGAAAATGAAAAGTTTGTGATTTTCTAGGCCCATATGGTTATGTACTAATACTCTCATTTCGGCTGTAATAATCAAGGAACTTTGTGTTTGCTGTTCCATGATGAAGCAGGAGGGCAATGATATTACGCAGTGCCTGAAAATAGTCTCCTGGCTAGTTTGTGAAGTTGCAGAGTTGCAGCCGACAAATTTTCAGGCTTTTCTATTGTGAGTTCCTGTGTGAAATGCCTGCAAAGTGTTTGGTTATCAATAGATGAATTTCTAAACATACGGAAATGTGTTTAAACTTGTCCGGTTTGCATGAAGCAGTGTGTGTGTGTGTTTTAAAGATAGTCCCCAGTGGTGTTTGCATGAAGCCAATCGGAGAATCCGATCTTATCTCTGACCTTTGACCTCCATTGGCAGTGAGATGCCGGACGAGATTCAGCTTCAGGTGACTCAAGCCTGAGCCGAAGACGAGACGCGGACACATGCGCTCAACGCCTGAACAAACACAGAAAACAGAGAAAAGCGCTTACAAACAGTTCTGACTTCAATAAAAGGCTATTATTCATTGTTCAGATGTTTTGATTTAAAAAACTCATCTCACACTCCATTTCTTGTTGTGTGAAAACATGAGGTTAAGGGTTTCATACGCGTTTCTTTCGTTAAAAGTCTGCACTATTAACCCGTCCATCCCATACAGCCATCCGTCCATCCATCCATCCATCCACCCATCTACCATCCCGTCCATCCATCCATCTACCCATCCATCCATTCCGTCCATTCCATCCTTCCGTCCATCCATCCATCCATCCATCCATCCATCCATCCATCTGTCCATCCATCCATCCATCCATCCATCCACCCTTCTACCCATCCGTCCATCCATCCGCCCGTCCGTCCATCCATCCATCCATCAATCCATCCATCCACCCATCTACCCATCCATCCATCCATCCATCCATCCATCCATCCATCCATCCATCCGCCCATCTACCCATCCATCTGTTCATCCATCCGTCCATTCCATCATCCATCTAACCCATCCCGTCCGTACCATCCATCAAATCCATTCCATCCATCCACCCATCTACCCATTCATTTTTTCATTCAATCTTTTTTTCATCCATCCGTCCATCCATCCATCCATCCATCTACCCATCCATCTGTTCATCCATCTGTCCATCCATCCATCTACCCATATCCGTCCGTGCCGTTCCATCCGTCGTCCATCCATCCATCCATCCATCCATCCCATCTACCCATCGTCCGTCCATCACTCTACCCATCCGTCCGTCCGTCCATCCATCCGTCCGTCCGTTCATCCCGTCCCATCCATCCATCCATTTACCCATCCGTCCGTCCATCCATCAATCCATCCATCCATCCATCCACCCATCTACCCATCCGTCCCGTCCGTCCTCAGTCCATCCATTCCGTCCATCCATCCATCTACCATCCGTCCGTCCATCCATCCATCCATCCACCCACCCCCCCCCCCATCCCATCTACCAATCCAGTTCTGTCCAGCCGTCCGCCCATCCATCTCGTCCATGCCCATCCATCCATCTACCCAACCGTCCATCCATCCATCCATCCATCAACCCACCCATCGACCCATTCCATCTTAAGTCCATCCGTCCGTCCATCCGTCCGTTTAAGTGTTTCACACGCGTTTCTTCACAAGTCTGCGCTATTAACCCATCCATCTGTCCATCCATCCATCCACCCATCTACCCATCCGTCCATCCGTCCATCCATCCGTCCGTCCATCCATCCGTCTGTCCGTCCATCCATCCATCCATCCATCATCATCTACCCATTCCGTCCATCCATCCATCCATCCGTCCCATATCATAATCCATCCGTCCATCCATCCATCCGTTCCGTCCGTCCATCTTTGCCCCATCCATCTGTCCGTCCATCCCATCTACCCACCGTTCCGTCCATCCTCCATCCATCCATCCACCCATCCGTCCATCCGCTCCGTCCATCCATCCATCCGTCTTTCCATCCATCCAAACCGTCCCATCCATCCATCTGTCCATCCATCCATCCATCCATCTGCCCATCTGTCCCTTCCGTCCATCCGTCCCTTCCATCCATCCCTCCGTCCGTCCATCCATCCATCCATCCATCCGTCCATCCTTCATGCGTCCGTCCATCCATCCGTCCGTCATCCATCCATCCGTCCCATCCATCCATCCATCCATCCGTCCGTCTATCATCCATCCATCCATCCATCCATCTGTCCGTCCGTCCATCCATCCTTCCATCCGTCCATCCCCATCCACCCATCTACCTATCCGTCCCGCCCATCCGTTCATCCACCCGTTCCATCCATCCATCCATCCATCTACCCACAAAAAGCCGTCCGTTTACCGTCCATCCGTCCGTCCGTCCATCCATTCATTCATTCTTCCGTTACATCCATCCATCTATCTGTCGTTATAGCATTCTATCTATCTGTCCTTTTCCCTGACACATCCATCTGTCCGTCCATCCATCTACCCATCCGTTCCTTCCATCCATCCATCCATCCACCCCATCCGTCCATAGTCCGTCCATCCATCCGTCTGTCCATCCATCCAACCGTCCATCCATCCATCTGGTCCATCCATCCATCCATCCATCTATCCGACCGTCCATCCATCCATCTGTCCGTCCGTCCGTCCGTCCATCGATCCATCCGTCCATTCATCCATTCATCCATCCATCCATCCGTCCATCCATCCATCCATCATTAATTCGTTAGTTCATAACGCTGTCCATCCATCCATCCGTCCATCCATCCATCCATCCATCCATCCATCCGTCCAATCCGTCCATCCATCCATCCATCCATCCATCTGTCCATCAGTCCATCCATCCGTCCAGATCCATCCATCCACCCATCTACCCATCCGTCCGCCCATGCCGTTCATCCACCGTCCATCCATCCATCCATCCATTCTACCCATCCGTCGTCCGTCCATCCATCCATCCATCCATCCGTCCATCCATCTACCCATCCGTCCATCCACTCCATTCATCCATCCATCCGTCCATTTCATCCGTCCCGGTCCGTCCGTCCATCTTTCCATCCATCTGTCCGTCCATCCATCTACCCATCCATCCGTCCATCCATCCATCCATCCACCCATCCGTCCATCCGTCCGTCCATCCATCCATCCGTCTGTCCATCAATCCAACCTCCGTTCATCCATCCGTCCATCCATCTGTTCATCTGTCCGTACCCATCTGTCCGAACCACCATCCGTCCATCCATCCGTCCATCCATGCATCCGTTCACAGCTGAACTAAGGCTGCTCGGCAAGAATCGTCTCTGAACTCTTAAGCAAAGTTTTGACCAAAGATGGTGTTTACAGTAACACTGTTATAGAAACACATGCGGAAACACAGACAGGTTTCGTGAATCAAGCTTCTGAGCTCTGAACACATTCAGGTTTCTCAGGACAAATAAATAACAGTGTGAGGATATTTTCAGACAGTCGTTAGATCAGAAAATCGGGTGGAACTTGTCTGCGTGTGAAGACCGACAGAGATAAAAATACCTGCGGATGTCAAACCCAGTTAAGGGTTTTTATTGCTGTTGAGCTGATTTCTGGTTTCCTGCAGACGGTTGTGAAACAGACGCTCACTTGTGACGATCAGAAGAGCTGCACGATGACAAAACACCTCATTCTTATTCACGATTCATTAAAGCTTCATCAGAAACAAAGCAAAGATTCGATTTCAAACGCAAAAAAAAAAAAATGAAAATAAACTGCTTGTCCATTGAGCTCAGGTGACATCTTTGAGGACGTTTCTGCACTTTGGATTGGAGGAAATCTGGCAAATTCCAATGACTGATGTGATCCAGAAACACGAAGGCGTCTGTTTGAAGTCTGATAAAAACAGATCAGAGTAACAATCAGCCATCAGTCCTGACGCAATGTGATGTTTCTGTTCTTTTCAATACATTTGCAGAGATTTCACCAATCTAGTTTTTTGCTTTTGCCTCTATGAGTTTATGGAGTAGACTGATGTGACAAACATTTTAGTGTAAATCTGCAACATAATTGTGAACCAAAGAAGTGCTCAGAAACTAATGACACCAATAATCCTTAAAATAGAAAGCAATGCACATTTTTAAATGAGTTTATGACTATAGGAAGCAGCTTTTTATTGTTTTGTATTATTTAATTGTATTGCTTAATATTAATCAGTATTGTTGAGTTGTGAGTGTCCTAATGTGTGTTCTAGTTCAAATCACTGATATCAGTGAACTGTGTTTAATGAGGTTAAAATCAATCCGACTGATGCATCAGACGGCTGACAAACGATTTATCACATGCCTGGCGGGATCTCAGGGCCCAGCCCGTGAACAGGGTCAGTGGGTTGACGTGGCTTTCCACACAAGCAGTCTCTCATTATGTCTGTGAATTATACGTCTGGACCTGAGTGAAGATAAACATTCATCTCAGAGATCACAAGCTCTGCAGGCTCTGCCGAAGGAGTTTCTCTGAAGCGTGGTGGTCATTGCAAACGCAGTCTCATGGCCAGATTTGGTCCAGACCTGCGAGCGTCTTCAGTCTGTCTGGCTGTGACTTTATCCTCCAGCTGCTTGAGAGAAAATAAGTGCTGTTAACAAAAGAGCCAAAAACAAGACACACTCTCTTGACTGACACAGGCTGGTGGCGGCCCTGCAGTGCATCCTGGGTAATCCTCTGCAAAGTGATTGACATAAACCCATGGATGAGCAATCATTCCGCTCATCCAGAGCTTTTTTTAACCTCTCAGGCGAACAGCGCCTTCTGCTGAACCGCAGCATCACTGCACACTGAGTATGTGAGAAACATAATTGATGCATCACACAGTATTTATTACAGGTTTATTAACAGACCTTAGTCAAGACAGACGCCACTTGACCACGAAAAACTATAATACTGGTAAATGTTTAATATGTTGTTTCAGTTATGTAATGCATAGTTTATACGCCATATTTTTGATGTTGCATACTTCAAAGGGATATTCTTAATGAAGTACTGAATACAGCTCTTCTTCAGGACAGTGGGATCCGGAGGATGATTTAGCAGGAAGCAGATTCTCTTTTGCCTCATATCACAATAAGAAATAAAATAAAAGGTGTATGTACTTCTCCACAGTTCTGATCTTTTTTTTTTCTTGCTTCTGAGCAATAGGTCAAACTTGCAGGATTAAAAAACAAACAAAAATGAGACAAACTCACATTTTGGAAGAAAGAATATATTGTATCCGTTAATTGTATTTTTCTCCACTACATGCTAGAAAATAATAAAAGTAACTGCAACTTTTCATTAAAAAAAGACAAAAAAAAAAAAGGAGATAAAAAGTTTGCAATGACCTTTTTTTATTTATTTCCAAACAGTACAGTCTAACACACGGAGACAAAACTCTCTGCTTCTTCATCACCAGTGAAGCACACAGTTCTAGTAACTAATAAACAGAGACTGTGGTTTGACAAGACACGTCATACAAGAGGCTTCGAAACATACTGGCACGTCAAAGCTTTGTTAAACTTTATTACTGGAAAAAACCAGATGTTATGAACCTGTTTGACTCAAACAGGCCTGAAGAGTGCAATGATTAACTACAAAAACACCACGTCAATGTACAATCGTCCTGTTAGACGCAGGAGCAGTCGAGAAAAGCTTAAATCAAGCGCCCTGCCGTGTGACCGGAACGAGCTCGAACACTGGGAACGTGACGTTAACGACAGTCAGATGAAAGCAGCACACAGTGAGACTCAGAGAAGGTCAAATCAAACCAAGCGCAAAATAAAATGAGCCTTAAAAGAAAGAAATAAAGAAAAATGGTGACTTCTTTAACTACATGTGTATTTTCAAGACAGTCTTTCATGCCCAGAGGTCGCACACCGTGTTTTTCTCCGCCCCTTCAGCGTTTCTTAGGGGGCGTGGCCGTGGTCTGGGCGGAGTATCGGGTCGCTCCGGAGTTCATCCCCGGCCGCCGTACTGATCCTTCGCCTTCTTCTCCGACGGCTTTCAGCACACGATCA
>NC_056578.1:43752168-43787981 GCF_018340385.1 Cyprinus carpio
AATGCTCCTTCAAAGAAATCAAAACACAACAACATGTTTTGTCCTTAAAAAAACTCTTTCTTGTGTTTCATGTGGTTTAGGGACGGCAGACTTTGATTATGTCACAGGTTTTGCTGCTCACAGAAACAGCGTCATCGCAGTAAACACCAAAACCAGTGAGACTTCAGGATATCAGAAGCATGAACACTCTCAGTGCAAAGAGTTGCTCCTTGTGACAAAACAGAAGAAGTGCTGCAGACAGTGAGTTAATAAGATGCTGGATTAGATGGTGCAGGAATCATGTTTTGTGACGATCTGTTAGAGATCTCCGACTCTGTCCACAGAGTCCTGATCTCAGCATCATCAGTCTGTCTGGGATTACATCAGGAGACTGAGACCGACTCAATCCAGGAGAACTGTGACAACGTCTCCAAGACGCTCCAAGAAACCTTCCTGCAGAGATACAGCACTGAAAGAAGTTTTACACAAAGAATTCTGGGAGTTCATTTTTAGTCCTGCTCCTATCCTCAAACTAAAAATGAATTCCCAAAATTACTGCCAGATTCTGGAAGATCAACTCTCCAAAGAGTTAACTTATTATCTGCCATCAAAGCCTACAGAAAATCAGTCATTTGACAACACTTCAGCTTGTGAGGCTCATCTTTGAGGATTTGTTTACTCGAGCCAGGTCTGGAGACTAGATGGTTCCTGATGGATTCACACTTAATTCTTTTATAGTTAACGTCTCTCTTTTCTCCTCCTCCTCTTCTCGTCTGACCCTGCTGACCCAAAGAGTGTTCCTCTGCCCAATGGTCTCAACTTTACAAGTTCTAGTATTGCTTTAAAGCCCCGATATACTTCAAACAGAGTCGAAGAACGAACTGATATGACGTCATTTCAAACAAATTCAGGCCGAGACCAAGCTGGTTTTGAGTTCGTTCCGGCAGTTCGAAACAGCTGACCAAATTAAAATCTTAAAAATAATTCAAATTAAAATTTAAAATCTTTGCAACGAAGCACAAGTTATGACGTGGAATAAATCCGATGCAAGAGTGAGAGAAGGTGCAGAGCTTCTGAGGGCACTTAAACTTAATTATAGCCTATTAGCAGTGTGTGATATTGACAAAAACATATCTCAATATTTTCTGGGATTTTATGGATAACGATAATTAGATGATATTTGGGCTACTGTGGACAGCTGAGTTTCTTCTCCATGACAGGCCAACTCTGCACTCTTCCTATTGCCCTTTTTTAAAAAATATTGCTGCATTCATTTTCTGAAAAGAAGACATAATTTCGTTATTTATACATGAATACATCTATAATACAATAAACACTTCAAATCAATAATTAACTGTGATCATTTTATTGATGCTACTATCTATAAAAATTCCTAATGGGGAAATACATTACTGCAATTCCACTGTGGTACAGAGTTGCAACCTTGATATTTTCTTAAGACATTTTCTTAATTTTCAGTAAAACTATGTTAGACAAAATTGATTTGTGTATGAAAAATATCTAATTTACTTACCAAAGATGTGTAGAGAAATTAGGTTAATAGAGCAATTTCTGGAGCACTTCAGCAGGAGGGACATTCAGTTGTCATGTGACTTAAAAACAGCACATCATTGGCTACCTTAAGGCCTAACCTTTTAATTCCCATAATGCAATATATTGTAGTTTTTTTTTTTTTTCAGAATAATAAGGAAATGAGTAGAAATTAATTGTTGCCATATGGTCAACTCCGTATCATAGAGGGTTAATCTGCAGTTACAAATGCATTAATACTGTTTTGATATTTTTAACATAAAACGTTGAATTCTGATATTTGACATTATATATTATATATATATATATATATGTACCGGTATATATGTGGAATTAAAACTGCCAGTAGGTGAGTCATTGTGACTGAACCGAATCATTTAAAGGGTTGATTCATTCAGGAGCAGCGTCATGTTGCTCAGAGACGCAAATTATTATTTTTGTTGGCAAAATAGAGCAAAAACAGTTGTGTCTAAAACATAAGTGTCTTAATATTCAATTCTTGTTTATTGAACTGCTGTATGAAATCAATATCACATTTGTAATCATGCTGATTTTTGGTGGAAAAACCATCAGTCTCTATGAATGATATAAATATTTAACATTCTCTGCCCCCATATCTTGAATTCTGTGATCATTCTATATGCATTTCAATGAACTGAATCATGCAGTGAAAGAGCGCACTCTGGTCTGAGTCTTAGATAAGCTTGAGCTCCCCGGAGCTTCTTCTGCTGTTCATCAGCACTCTCCTCCCACAGCGAGACAAACTGCTGCGCCGCCGAGACACAGTCTTCCTGACCTCATGTTTACATTTTGTTTATGTGTGCAAACAGAAACACACACGTGCACATACAGTGGGAGAATATTTATTTGATGCTCTGCTGTTTTTGTAAGTTTGCCCGCTTACAAAAAAATGAAGGGTCTGTCATTTTTATGGTAGGTTTATTTTAATGTATAGAGACAGAATACCAACTAAAAAATCCAGAAAAAAAAACACATTATATAAAGGTTTGAAATTGATTTGCATTTCAGTGAGTGAAATAAGTATTTGATCCCCAAGCAGAACATGATTTAGTACTTGGTGCAGAAACCGTTGTTGGCCAGCACAGAGGTCAGATGTTTCTTGTAGATGGTCAGCAGGTTTGCACACATCTCAGGATCCACTCCTCTTCACAGATCCTCTCTAAATCCTTAAGGTTTCTTGGCTGTCGTTTGGCAACTCAGCGTTTCAGCTCCCTCCAGAGATGTTCTACAGGACTGAGCTCTGGAGACTGGCTCGGCTCCTCCATGACCTTCATCTGCTGCTTCCCGAGACACTCCTTCGTTGTCTTGGTGGTATGTTTCGGGTCATTGTCCTGCTGGAAGACCCATCTTCAGTACAGGACTGAGCTCTGGAGACTGACTGTGGTCCCAACTGCCTTGAGATCATTGACGAGCTCCTCCGTGTAGTTCTGTGCTGATCCCTCATCTGGTGATGTTTCGCTGCGTGCCGAGGCTTTGGAGCGTGTGGGGAAATCCCAGCAGCTTTCAGTAAAGCATGTATCGAGGCTTGTATCACTTTAGAACAATGACGTCACTGATGACGTCCGAAGCCTCGCTTGGCCAGACTGGGTCTTGTGCATTCACAGTCCTCTGCCCTGTTAAACCGAAATAGCCCCATTCATTTCAAGCCAATACGTTTATTACACAGTTATATGTTATACAATCATTATATGCCACTAGAAAATACACATTATATTCATATAAATAGTTATATAAATAGTCTATGTGTTTTTTTTTTCTTCTTCTTCAAGTTATTTCTAAGCCTTAACTGGCACAAAATACAGTGTCTCATATCCACATCAGGTCCTCTGTAATGGATCTGCTTGTTTTGGCCACCAGGGGGAATTGTGAGCAAATGAAGCCTTGAGAAATGAACACTTTTGTGAACCACTTGGCTGAAATGCTTCATGAAGCTTCATCTCGCCATCACTACTCATGGCCATCTTTTACTCATGAGACGAGATCTTGCACGGAGCTCCAGACCGAAGCCGATTGATGATTGTTTTGTATTTTCTCCATTTCCGAACAATCACAGCAGCAGTCGTCTCCTTCTCACCAAGCTTCTAGCTGATGGTCTTGTAGCTCATTCCAGCCTTGTGCAGTTTCTAGTGTTGTCTCTGACATCCTTCGACAGCTCTTTGTTCTCGCTGGGGGTGGAGAGGATGGAATGGAAGACACAGATTGTTGTGGACAGGGTGTCTTATACACGTAACCAGCTGACATTAACTTCTTAAAGTGACCAGGATTAATCTGTGTTCACATGGACACATAACCGATCTGTGGGGAGAATTATTGTGGGTTGGGTAGGGGATCAAATACTTATTTCACTCACTGAAATACTAATCAGTTTCTAACCTTTATATGTTTTTTTTTTTCTTCTTCTGGATTTTTGGTTGATATTCCGCCTCTATTTGTTAAAATAAACCTACCATAAAAAATTCTTCAATTCTTTGTAAGTGTGCAAACGTACCAAAATCAGCAGGGGATCAAATAAATATTTTTCCCACTGTATGTACATATATTCCTTTACCACACACACACGTAAGTGTTCCTGTGGCTCAGTGGTAGAGCATTGTGTTCGCGGCGGCGCAAAGGTTGTGGGTTTGATTCCCAGGGAACACGTGTAAGGTAAAAATAAATGTTAGCCTGAATGCACTGTAAGTCGCTTCTCCTTAATGCATAAATGTAAATATAAATATATATATAAAAGCCCAAGAAAAAAAGGGCACTTTGTCTCAAGGACGAGACAGTGAAGGTGCTCCAGTCCCCGGTGATGCCTGTGTTTCAGGGGCGAGTAGCAAAATACATGTGTTTTACACCATACTGCTAATCATTTTTTTTCTGCAAGCGAACTTTAAAGCTGTGCCAACAAATTTAAATGCCAAAAGAACATAAAATAATTAACCTTTGTTTTTATCAAAATAAAGTCATGGCATCCACATAAAATATAAAAAGGTGCAATTACAATTTACCAAGAATTAACAAAAAATAAAATAAAGGAGAATGAATAATCCAAAAAATAAAGTAACATGTTTGTGTTATTGAGAAAGGTCACGTGACCAAAAAGGCGTTTGCAGGATAATCAGGGAAACATTACAAAAAACTGAACTTAACTTCAAATAATTCTTTGCTCTTACTTGATTCAATCATTTCGTTGTTTTTATATAGTAACGAATCAAAACACTCTCCTGAGAATTATTTAAGCGTCGATCCAGCAAAAGTCTCCACGTATGTAGTTACTCAAAAGTATCGAGAAAAGACAAGAGCCACGTCAACAAACCTAACTTGAAAGAAAAGCTCGAATTTATTCCAAAACAGTCGCAACAACTACACACATTAGAAGCTCTTTTAAGGAAAAACGGGGTGGCGGCTCTAAAAGAGAGCCTTTGAGTGTGAGAGCTGCACGCGGAAAGCTATACTTGGCGCTGGGGTGTAACTTGGGGACGGCCTTGGTGCCACCGCTAGACCGGCGTGTTTGGCAAGCTCCCCGGGCAGCCAGCAGACGCACGGCGGTTCTGGATCTCTAGGGAAGTGGATGGTGAGCGCTTTGTTGTAGTGGAGCGAGACGAGACGACTCCACCGGCGATGCGCTTCGAAGATGTCGTTGACCCGAAAGAGTTCATGAGCCCACGCCCTTCGAAGAGATCACGGTGTCGGGATGAACCTGCTTCAGAACTTTTTCACGTAGATGGCGTAGCTCTCCTTCATGGACTTTCTGCAGCTTATTTCCCTCTTCGCGGCGGTCTTGTGACGGCCCTTTTTGGTAGCCTTTTCTCGGCGCGGGACTTCGATGCAGTTCAGGGCATGTGATGCTACTAGAGATCAAAACCTCAAGAAACAATGATCAGAATCGAGCGGGACAGGAGACATTTATGCACTGATCATGCTAATTACACACAGAGATGTGGAAGCTTCTGATTGTGTGTTTTCCCAGGAATGAACCAATGAACTCGCTGTTTAATGGGACAACTCGAAGAATAACGGCTTGGAACGAGGGCCAATCACATGCGGATAGATTATAACTTCCGCCCCCACACCTCCATGTTTGACCGACACCCCACACGACCTCAGTTTCATTCTTTTACAATTCCCGCTCTTTTGATAATTTATTCTATACAATGAAATGCGTGTTTAATATCAACACAGGATCAACCTCTAAACTGTAACTGTTTAAAACATCTAGATAAACCCATGTTTGGCTCTGTTGTCCTGCCGAATACCACACTTTGCTTTAAGTAACTTTAATTATAAACGGTGTCTTTGGTTGCTGTGAGTCAGTTGAGGGGGGGCGGGGGGGGGGGGGTTCTATTCAAATAAAAAAATCGCTACACGAAATAGCAAAGTCACATAAGCAAGTAGGACAATACTCAGATCTGGTATACGCCTTAACTAACATTAATAACTATACGAGCTCTAATTGTAAGATCAAGCGTTCAGGTTCAAAATACACAAGGAATATCGATCACTCAAAGCAAACCACACACAAACTGAACTAATCCATGTTTTTTAGGCAAGCCAAGCACGGACGTTTTATTGCGTAGCTTTCCACTAAAAAACACTAAAACCATTCTCCACAATAACTCTTATGTGAGAGTGTGGCGTGGCTTCTTAAAAGAGCCGTTGTGTTTGTTGTTACCGGTGTTTATACTCCGAAACCGTTACAAGAGTGGCGTCCCTGTCGTGTGACGCTCGTTACACAAACGTCCATGGCGGTTGACGACGGTCTTTCTCTTGCGCTGATCGGTGTGTAGGTTGACACGGCCTCGGTCGCGGATCACGTTTCTACACGCGCCACCTTCAGCCACCCCGCGGGTCTCCTCGAGATTCAGACCGGAGAATGCGCTTGACTACCCGCCGCGCGAGCCCAGACGACGAATGGAGGGTTTGAGTGATTCACTGGAGGTTATCACGCCAGAACTTTACGATTGACGCTTAGCGCTTCCTTTCCCGATGCCTTTCCTTTCGCCACTTGCATCTTACAGCCCATGATCAAAGATAGTTCTAGTTTCCGTCGAGCGACAAAAAACGAATAAAAGAGAAGTGCAGTCTGCAGGGAGGCCTTTTTACATTTACCTACAGGAACTAGACTGAAAACCAGCGCGAGTCACATGGCGCACCCCTATTCGCTCCGTATAGAGCAGGGACACAATGAGGTTCTAATCCAAACCCTGATCAACGATGTATGCGTGTCCTGTGTGTCCTATTAAAATCAGTGTTTTAAAGATTTATAAGATCATTTGCCCTCATGTTGACACTGCGTTTTGTAAGAATCAAAAACCGTCCAGCTGAGATGATGCTGCAGTGTTTTTTAGAACTTGTGTAGGTTTTAATTCAAACAACTAATCCACACTTACTAAGAACCCACCCTCAACCCATTCTTTTAGAGAACTACAGAACAGTTTCCCATTCTTCGTTCATTGCAAAAACAAATTTGAACGAGCGGTATAACCAGTCTCTACCTTTCCACACAGAACAACCTCCTGGCCAGCAACCAATCTGGCTTCGAAGTGGACCATCAACGAAGACTGCCTTGCCTCTCAGTTGTGAAGCCCTCTAGTGGCAGAGCGGAAATCCAAATCTTCTTATCACTATCGTGCTGATCTGTCAGCCGCTTTTGACATGTTAACCACAGATCCTCCTGTCAACCTAATGAAAAGGACTCGGAACCGCACTCTAGTGGTTTGAGTCTTACCTCTCAGATAGGTCCTTCAAGGATCTTGAGAGGTTGATATGTCCAAGTCGCAACATCTAACTACTGGTGTGCCTCAGGGCTCAGTTCTTGGACCATCTTCCTCTTCTCTGTCTACATTGCATCATTAAGGTTTCTGTCATTATTCAGAAACATGGGGCTTTTCACCAGTGCTATGCTGGTCAAATTTGAAAAAAAAAAACACTCACTCTACCTCTTTTTCATTTCCAATCCTGATGATCATCCGGTACGTGGCTCGCATCTCAGCTTGTCTAACAGATCCTTTCTTGCTGTGGATGAAGGACCATCACCTCAACTCAACCTTGCCCAAGACAGAACTGCTTGTGTGGGGAGGGTTCCAGCAAACCCATCGTTTCATCACAGTTCACCATCAGTTAGGCACATCAACCATAACGGCCTCAAAAACAGCCAGAAACCTTGGAGTTTATGCATTGATGATCAGCTAACTTTCCTAGACCCACATGCTAAAACTGTCCGTCCTGCAGATTTTTGCTTTATTCAACATTACGAGATCCTTCCCTTTCTCAGAACATGCTGCACAACTCCTTGTTCAAGCTCTTGTTTCTGTCCAGGCTAGACTACTGCAACGCTCTCTTGGCAAGGTCTTCCGCCAGTTCTATCAAACCTTTACAATTAATCCAGAACGGCGGCCAGCAAGATTAATTTAAATGAGCCAAAAGAAACCGTCACGCCTCTGTTTAATCGTTTGCACTGGCTACCAAATATCTCTCGCCTAAAATTCAAGGCATTTGATTTTTGCATGAAACCAGCACCTGGCTCTGTCACCCCTTTACGCTAAATTAATTACTTCAGCTTTGTGCCTGCTAGAAGCTTGCATTCTGCAAGTGAACTCGCTTTGATGTTTCGATCCCAAAGGAAGCACAAAGTCACTTTTAATGACTTTTAAATTAAATGGCCCTCCTGGTGAATGACCTGCCCACTCAATCCGAGCAGCTGAGTCCTTAGCCATCTTTAGCGAATCGGCTTAACACACATCTCTTCATCTTTATTTTGACCCTCTAACTTTGCACTCACTGATTCTAGATTCTATTAAAAACAAAAAACAAAAAACAGCTAACTACCTTTCTAATCTTTTCATATTATATCTATTTTTGCTTTCTTTTCATTTTAGGGTTATACAATTATCTAAACAAAGCCTCTAACACTAGCTTGCTCTATGGCTTTTTGTCTATTCGAGGGGTCTGTTTTCTTGGTTTATTTATTATATGTAGTTTTAACAAGCCCTTTGCTACGGTGACTGCTGTGGGGCGTTTATGTGAGCTGGTATATATACGTTATTAGTACCTTTAATAGCAACCCGCACTGTACTTTCTGTAGAATCTAGCTTCACTTATTGTGCACTTTGTTATGTATATAAAACACTATATTCTGCACTTCCCTGTTTAGATGCTAACTGCATTTCAGGTAGCGTCTGGTCCTTGTACTCTGCATCTGACAATAAAGTTGAATGTACTTGCCTCTTCCTGCACAGGCGCTTTGACTTTCATATCATCATGTTTGTCTAGAACTGCAGAAAAATGCCCATCAAAATCTACAGCAATCTACATGTAAAAAGCTACTGATATCATCTTAAAAATTAAATCAGTGGTTCTCAATTACCCCCATAAAGAAACCACTATTATAACAAAATTATCTCTACTTATACATTAGACATAGCAAGAATATAAGTATGGTATTTTGTTTATATTATTATTTGTTTACAGATCTAAGGTTACTCCATTACACACCGGGGTTAACACATGTCACGTTTTGCCTGTGTGAGTATTCTGTGTAGTAATGGAAACTAAAAACTGTTCAAACACGTAAAATTTAGACCGAATAATTACTTCCAAATGTGAAGGCAGTGTTATATGTTTAATATCGAGTGTTCGAGTGGAAACGGTCTCATTCAGTGTGATGTAGTGGCTCTTAAAAGAGCCTTTGGGGTTTAATGCGCTGATGCAGCGGCGGGATTAAGCGCGCTCTCCGCGGATGCGGCGCGCCAGCTGGATGTCTTTGGGCATGATGGTGACTCTCTTGGCGTGGATGGCGCACAGGTTGGTGTCCTCGAACAGACCGACCAGATAAGCCTCGCTGGACTCCTGCAGGGCCATGACGGCGGAGCTCTGGAAGCGCAGGTCCGTCTTGAAATCCTGAGCGATCTCTCGCACCAGACGCTGGAAAGGCAGTTTGCGGATCAGCAGCTCGGTGGACTTCTGATAGCGGCGGATCTCTCGGAGAGCCACGGTCCCGGGCCTGTAACGATGGGGCTTCTTGACGCCGCCGGTGGCTGGGGCGCTCTTCCGGGCGGCTTTAGTAGCGAGTTGCTTCCTCGGGGCTTTACCACCGGTGGATTTACGAGCCGTCTGCTTGGTTCTTGCCATTGCTGCAGTCTAATTGCTTCAGGATACGAGCGTTAAAAGTAATAATATGTGCAATACAGCTGCTTTTAAAGCGTCTTAGGATGGCGTCAGGGTGCAGAAGCTTGTGATTGGCTGATGTGTGACGCCTGCACAGGACAGCTAGCCAATGACTGCGCAGCTACTGTTTTCAAACGGGGAACTGTTTGTGTCTCCCGCTCAAAATGCTTTGTTCTGTTTATTACTTTACGCTTGTGTCTGATAAATGTGAGGTATGTAATGTTCCTGAAAATGTCGAGCATGTCATAATGAAGTGTAGTAAATTTGATTTTGAGAGGAACATCTTGCGTGATAAGATATGTGATTAAGACGGGGATGGAATTTAGAAGGGATACTGGGGATAAGTGAGGAAACATGAGAGTGTTACGAAGCTCTCTTTAACTTTCTTAAATCTACAGGATTAGACCATAAAATATAGGGCCCCCCCAAAAAATTTTTTTTTTGTCTTTTTTTTTTATTATTTGTTTTTGGATCAGTAAAAGGTAACCTGAAATACTAAAACCATGAATTACACACTCCGGTACAGTAGGTGGCGGTATGCACCGGAAAAAAAATTGGTTTGCGACCCGCCATTAATACTAGAGAAGAAGAAGATTACTTTACGCATCAAACAAATACTCTACCCTACATTTAGTCATTTTGCAGACGCTTCTATCCAAAGCTATTTACAGTTGGGGGATACATAAAGCGTTTCTTCTTAAAGAGGCAAACAGACACAGGAAGTGTCCGGAATACTAAGTTTTAGACATTGTTCAAATAAGTACAAGCTAGAAAGAGAGGGAATAAATAAAGAGAAAGACAAAAGTAAATATATTGTAATATAATTTTTCTTCTTAAATCAAGAACACGGTCAGAGACAGGGTTTTTTATTTTTTTATTCTTGCAAGATCAGACAATACAGCAGTGAGCTCTGCCATGTGTGTGACAAAAACAAGTGAACACGCATCTCTACATTTATACTCTTTAGCCAATTGTTTTCCCATGTCTCTAATACCATATATACCTCATGTGTGATGAATACTTGATATGTCTCATTACTCACGAAATTCAAGATAGGACCCTGTTTTTCCTCAACAAGCGTTTCTTATGTTGATATTTTGTGATTCAGGGTTCACAGACTTGCATTCTCAGACTTGCACTCTCAGACACTTGCGCTTCCGCTAGTGACATCACTTGCAATCTTTATTTTATATTTTGTTCTATTTAATTATTATTTTTTGTTTGGATCTCTCAACATTTTACAACAGTAGCCAGGTGTTGAAGACAAGTGCTTAGTACTTTTAGTACTTTTACGGTACTAAATTAGTTTTAATCGTTTAATCACCACAGCATCTTGTCTCCATTGGCAACACGCATGATTGTGTCGACTGCAAGTGACGTCGCAGGTAGCTGAGAGTGCAAGTGGCGATTGCAAGCGACTTCGTAATTTAGTTTCTTTTTTCTTGTCTTCAACACCTGGCTACTGTTGTAAAATGTTGAGCGATTCAAACAAAAAGTAATCAACAAACAGAACAAAATAAAAAATAAAAAAAGACTGTTAGTGATGTCACTAGCGGAAGCGCAAGTGTCTGAGAATGCAAGTCTGAGAATGCAAGTGCAAGTCTGCAGCCAGGACCCTTCTCCAACAAGCAGGTCATGGTGACATCTCTTTGTACTCAGACCCAGCAGCCCCCCCCCCATCATCTTCTGTCGTTGTGTGTGTATGCATGTATGAACAAATGTAACCAGAGCTACTGGAAACCACAGCAAATCGTTTTTGCTTACGCTTACCAAATAAAGACCATTCTGAATCACCCCAGAGAGTGGTCATTACGAATGTTTTCAGTTGTACTTAAAACAGTAATAAAAAAAAAAAAAGATTTAACGTTAGTTGATGTTGTGTATATTTAGTTGCATTCATTTATGGACAACAGTTACCAGCAAATTAGACAATCAGAAAATCGCTCTGTAAGAGATAAAATGGGTGGCTCTGAAAAGAGCCTTTGGGTTTCAGAAACACGCTTGGATCTGTTTATTTGGCTTTGGTGGGTTTTCTCGGTCTTCTTGGGCAGCAGCACGGCCTGGATGTTTGGCAGCACGCCGCCCTGAGCGATGGTCACTCGCCCCAGGAGTTTGTTGAGCTCCTCATCGTTGCGCACCGCCAGCTGCAGGTGACGGGGAATGATGCGGGTCTTCTTGTTGTCTCTTGCGGCGTTTCCAGCCAACTCCAGGATCTCAGCGGTCAGATACTCGAGCACAGCCGCCAGATAGACGGGAGCTCCGGCACCGACGCGCTCTGCGTAGTTCCCTTTGCGGAGAAGTCTGTGAACACGACCGACGGGGAACTGCAGCCCTGCTCTGGAGGAGCGAGTCTTGGCCTTCGCTCTCGCTTTGCCACCGGTTTTGCCTCTTCCACTCATTGTTCATGTAAAAACTGCTATGTTTGTAATGTAGAAATAATGAATACATGGGCCTCGCTCTACTGTATTTAAAAGAGCGTGCGAGTCGCTCATTGGCTTAGAGTCTGTGAACATTTCAACCAATCACTGAACTTCCCTCCAAACACCGACCGCCGAAGCCACGCCTCCACAGCCTGCGCGCGGATTGTGCAGCTTTAGAAACAACACGACAGAAAACATTCAAGAACTTGTGACGGTGTGTTAAAGTTTTTTCACAATAATTATCAAGGCAAAACGCATTGATCCATATTGTTTTTAACCTAATTAAATTTGATCAATGATCCATTAAAGCGGTTAATTTTAATATATGTGTATTACTAAATACACAGCCAACATGTACAGTCGTGGCCAAACGTTTTGGCAGTGACATATATTTTGTGTTTTGCAAAGTTTGCTGCTTCAGTATTTTTAGATTATTTTTTCCACATGTTTCTTTGGTATACTGAAAACAATGATAAGCATATCATATGTTTTTAAAGGTTTTTATTGGCAAAAAAAAAAAAAAAAAATTTTAAAAAATATATATATATATATATATATATATATATATATATATATATATATATATATATATATATAATGAGTCAATATTACAGTGTTGAGCCTTGTTCTTCATAACCTCTGCAGTTGGCTCTGTCATGCTGGATATTAGCTTCTGAGTTAAATCCTGACTGATGGTCATCCATTCTTGCCTTATTAGTTCTCAGAGTTGATCACTCTTACTACAGTTGAGAGTTTGCTATTATCTCCTTTACTGCATGTACAGTACACAAATAGTTAAAAGAAAAACTACAGTTATTCACCAAGAGGGTTTTATCATGTTCCAAAGGTTTTCTTATATTTAGTCAGTTTTTGCCCACTAGTAATTTACCAATAGTATTTTTATTTTTTTTTCAGGATCCAAAGTTTGTACTTCATTAATTTTTCTGAAAATAATTGTGTACTGTCCATATATGACACAAAGTATTGGCAAAATCTCACACGTACTAACTCAGTCTTGTATCTAGGAACACACAACAACCTTTGGAACATGGAGAAGAAAAAAAAACTATTGGTAAATAACTGTAATTTTTCATAAAATATTTGTGCACTGTACATACATTAAGGGAGATATTGGCAAACTCGTAAGTTTGGTAACTATGTACATACTATAACCATTGTAACATAAAAAAGCCTTTTTGGTGAATCACAGTAGTTTTTTTTTTCTAAACATATCTGTGCACTATACGTCCAGTAAAGCAGGTAGACTACTGGCAAAATTTCACCTGTAATAAGTCAGTCTTCTACAACCTACAACAGGACGACAGCACGACAGAACAAGACGACATCAACAGACATCATACACGCCAACATATATTGATTTACCTGAACAAGTAGCCAATGACTGTAGACAAAGACAATGTAGAGCACCAAAGCAGTCGACTCATTTTCAACACAAATGGAAACTCATAAACAAGAACACAATTACTGGAAGAGTTGCAACTATGGCAGCTGAGAAGGCCATTCTTTGAGTTCTTTTAGAGAAATCTTTGGAGACTGATATGAACGGTATAAATACGGCTCGATGTTACAGTCAGTGCCCTTGCCGTCCAGAATCAAAAAGAACATCCCAATCAAGTGAAGAGATTTCAGAAACATTTCAGGTGAAGAATAATCCACTTCATACCTCCGAGACTGTGTTATGATCTATATGACCTTATTATTTTTATTGTGAGTGTAGGGGAATATACAGTTTAAAACCCAAGGACCAGATATGATGAATGAAGACCAGGAGTCAGAGATGTGCTCAACTGAAGAAGAATTTACTGAAGAACATGGTTTAAAGTTTCATCAGCAGAAGTCAGCTTCAAACACTCTCGATGGAGTTCGCAGGCCGCTCTGCGTACAATTCAAAATCAAGAACAATTATACCCTGACAGAGGAGACTAATTGCGTCATATATTGTTATGTGGAGAAGACTAAGGAGTTGATCATTTATTTATGAAGACACAAGGAAGCAGTAATGCTGGTGACAATCCATGGTCAGAAGATAGAAATAGTTCAATCTTATAAAGTTATTGGCATCCATTTGGACAGTAAATTAAACTGGAGAAAGTACAGTGAGGTTGTGTTTAATAAGCCCCAGTCAGGATTTGAGATTAATAATCACTGTGTTCTCCAGAACGATTTAGAAGCTCTTTTATCTCTGCTGCTGTGTGCAATGTGTATATGAAAGAAACACTTTTGTTGTGTTCATTGCTGTTATTTATTGTGTTGCCTGCAGTTTACGACAGCAGTGAATGAGTTGATGGATTATTGTCATGTTGTGTCTGCCGTTTTATTTACTGAGTTGTTTTTAAAGTATAATGGTGATACAATTTAGTTATTTTCTTAACATAACCTTACTTCAGTAAAGTAAATTGCTCTCTTTAGAGTTTGTGGGTGGCTCTGGAAAAGAGCCGTTGGGGAATAAAAACAGCAGGTTTTTACTTCTTCTTGGGAGCTGCCTTTTTAGGCTTGGCAGCTTTAGTCTTTGCCGTCGTGGGTTTGGCAGTCTTGGCCTTTTTGGGGCTCTTGGCTGCTTTCTTAGTCGCTGCGGGCTTCTTTGCCTTCTTGGGGCTCTTCGTGGTCTTCTTAGCGGCTGCAGCGGCGGGTTTCTTGGCCTTCTTGGGGGATTTCTTAGCGGCGGGCTTCTTTGCCGCCGCGCTCTTGGGCTTCTTGGCAGCAGCGGGTTTCTGAGCCGCGGGCTTCTTCACTTTAGGAGCTGCTTTCTTCGCCGGCTTCTTCTTGGTCTCGGTTTGCTGCTTGTTGATCTTGAAGGAGCCGGAGGCACCGGTTCCTTTGACCTGCAGCAGGGCTCCTTTAGTCACCAGGCTCTTGAGGGCGAGCTTGATGCGGGAGTTCTTCTTCTCCACGTCGTAGCCGCCGGCAGCGAGAGCTTTCTTCAGGGCGGCGAGAGACACACCGCTCCTCTCCTTCGATGCGGACACGGCTTTAACGATCAGATCACCGACAGCTGGACCTGCTTTCTTGGCTTTAGCGGCGGACTTCTTCTTGGGCGCTTTGGCCGGCGGGGCGGCTGCTGCTGGGGCGGTTTCTGCCATCTCTCTGTGGTAGAGTATTCAGTAAAATCAGCAAATCAAACGCTCTCTATGTTAAGCAATGAGCTGCACTCGGACCACGCTGCGCTCTTATTTAACACATGAGAACCTTATAGACTCAACCCGCCCGCTCGGTGTCTGCGCGCCTCCGCGAGCCGCTCGCGCTTGTGTTTTCTTCTTCTACATTTAAGAGCAAAACTCGACTACTAAAATAGTTTGGCGCAGTAGAAACAAAGTGGACACCAAGCAGAGGTTCTTGGCTTTCTTTGGGGACTAAAATACGCGGCGAGGAAATGTTTGTTTTTGCTCCGCGCAGATCAAACTCGAGGCGAGCATCAGCCACGGAACAAAGCCGCGTGCGCATTTAATGCCTCGTTTCAGTGGAAAAGTTGAAAAAAATATTAAACTCGTCCTCTGAGTGTTTCAGAAACAGTTTGGAAGTGAATTTAATGAAATGAGCATCAGTGAAGCGCGTGTGCAGTGTTTGATACAGCTGTTGTTTTGGGCAGCTTGAAGCACAAACATCCGGAGACTTCGAGTCTGAGACTCCTGTCTGTTCAGCAGATGATCTGTCATGATACTATTATTTATCAACTTTTCATTAGTCTTTCACATAGAATAAATAACATCATTACATACATTCAGGACTCAAAAACAACAACAACAACAACAGTCTTATAATCAATTTACATATTCCACTGAGAGAGAGAAGAGATGGGGAAAAAACTTCTGTATTATTGTCTTTTTTTTGCAGCTGTAAACCAGCAAATAACAATTGTTTTTTTTTTGTGTTTTTTTTTTTTTTTTTTTTTTTGGATTGAGTTTATACAGAAGCCAGAATCATCATCAAGAAGACATAAACTTGGATTAACCATGTAATCAATTTGTAGTAAAGAGGATAAAACAAAGTTTACATGTGTCCACAGATTACTGACAATAGGATACTCCCAAAACATATGAAGCTGTACCTGATGACAGTTTTACAGATATGGCAATTGTAAGTCGGTTGTAGTTTCATTTTGAATCTTTTGTAAGGAGTTATACATGCTCTATGAATAACTTTGAAATGTATAAGACCATGAGCCAAGTATTTAGAGGTTAAAGTGAGGTTAGATCACATCCAGTCAACAGATAATTTAAGATCAGATAGTTCCTGATTCAAACAGATTTGATAGAAAGAGGTTTTGTAATGCGATCAATAATTTTACTGTATATTAAGGAAAGAGATGGTCAACCAGAAGATGGTGCAACTGTTTTCCAGTTTCTAATTGAATTAGCTATAGCCAGGCTGAATTTGTAATTATCACCTTTTTTCCTTGTGCCAGCAAATAAAATATCTTGAAGTCTGTTTGGTTTCACCTTATCAGCTTCAGTCAGTCTCCATGAGGCTTTAGATTGAGGGTCAACACAATTATGAAGAGCCTTAAGTTGGAACAACCAATAACACATTCCATTATTAATTTGGTACAGCTAGTCCTCCTGCGTGTATAGGATGCTGTAACGTGGTAAGTTTGATTCTGGGGCGCGTACCATTCCATATAAAACAGGAAAGCATGGAGTTTATCTCCTTAAAGTAACCTGGAGGGGGAGAGAGTGGCAGCATAGAGAAAATAAAGTTAAGCTGAGGTAATAAATTTATAACAGTATTAGTAATAATGATAATAATAATAATAATTATTATTACTAAGTTCGGAAAGTCATGATTCAAGATTCAAGATTTTTATTCATCACATACGTGGTTATATAGAGAATATAATGTATAACCAGCAGTAAAATGTAAGTCAGGTCCTGCAATTATTATAGAATATCTATATATATATATATATATATATAGATATATATATATATATATATATATATATATATATATATATAGGTATGGAAAAAGTAGGATAAAAAAATAATAAAATAAAATGTGTAGGGCAGTATACTGCAGACTTAATAAATATTAAGATGAGCAGGAATGTACAAGAGGAGAATGTGCAAACAGGTTGCAAATAAAACTTACAGAAATTGCTGTGCAAGTGACAATGTCAGTATATTAATTATTTTACTGATTATTAAGTGAAGTCATGTAGAGGTTAAGAGACTGAGTTTGAGTTAAGAGCCTGATGGCCTGCGGGAAGAAACTCCTCCTAAGTCTCTCAGTTTTTGCCATCATCTACAGAAGCGCTAACCAGATGGCAGCAAAGTGAGAAGACAGTTACTGGGGTGGTTAGAGTCCTTGATGATTTTAACAGCTCTGATTTTGGAGTGTTTGAGGTAGATGTCCTGCAGAGAGGGGAGAGCAGACCCTGAGATGCGCTCAGCTAAGATCACATCTCTCTGAAGGGCTTTGCAGTCTTGACTGGACCTGTTCCCATTAGCTTGTTAAGACTGACGTCACGTGTCACCTCTTCCGTGTCCAAACTTTTTTTTTTTTTGGTTTTTTTTTTAACAAAGGGTGCTAATATACACTCACAATGCGATATAATACTATCAAAAAGTTATAATCCTGACCTTTAACTCCACACCGAAGTCCCAGATGGTTAGACAATGAAAATATGAATAAAAATAAATAAATATAAAAATTATTTGTGTTTTGGACACTGTGAGCATGGAGACTGTAGTGTACACCGTAAGTTTGAAAACATTTAGCTTAAATGTTTAATATGAATAAACAGTGCTCATAAACGGTTGCTGAGGCAGTATTCTCAAGTGAAGTGAGTTGAGGCTTGGACCCGGAAACAGCGCTTCTTACATCACCACTTAACAACTGAATACCACACTGAGATACACTGAGTCAATACACTTTCTATGGCCCCTGAATAGAACGTTTTCAGGATGAATGAGTTCTAAGTTTATATAAAATCATAAAAGTTAGCCACCAGTTTGTACAAAAAAAATAAATTATTTTTGAAATACTTTAGCACACGTCAGAATTTCTTCAATGTTTTCTGTTGTTTCGCTGCACAATCTGCGCGCCAGCTGTGGAGGCGTGGCTTCGGCGGTCGGTGTTGGAGGGAAGTTCAGTGATTGGTTTGAAATCTTACAGACTCTAAACCAATGAGCGACTCGCACGCTCTTTTAAATACAGTAGAGCGAGGCCCATGTATTCATTATTTCTACATTACAACGTAGCAGTTTTAAATCAACAATGAGTGGAAGAGGCGGCAAAAACCGGTGGTGGTAAAGCGAGAGCGAAGGCCAAGACCTCGCTCCTCCAGAGCAGGGCTGCAGTTCCCGTCGGTCGTGTTCACAGACTTCTCCGCAAGGGAACTACGCAGAGCGCGTCGGTGCCGGAGCTCCCGTCTATCTGGCGGCTGTGCTCGAGTATCTGACCGCTGAGATCCTGTGAGTTGGCTGGAAACGCCGCAAGAGACAACAAGAAGACCCGCATCATTCCCCGTCACCTGCAGCTGGCGGTGCGCAACGACGAGGAGCTCAACAAACTCCTGGGCCGTAGTGACCATCGCTCAGGGCGGCGTGCTGCCCAACATCCAGCCGTGCTGCTGCCCAAGAAGACCGAGAAACCCGCCAAAAACCAAGTACCAAACAGATCCAAGCGTGTTTCTGAAACCCAAAGGCTCTTTTAAGAGCCACCCCTTTATCAAATAGAGAGTACTTTTCTTTTTAAATTATCATTTATCAGTAGCGTCATGCAGTCAAGGGCGTTTAATAAAACGCATTATCATTAAAGATCAAAAAGTCCGTGAAGAATACGTGGCTATTAACAAACACATTAACAGAAATAAAATTATTGTATATATATATATCATATATATATATATATATATATATATATATATATATATAAATAATAAGTTGGATGGTATGTCTGTGTAGTTGTGATCTTATACAGATGGAAGTAATTTGATGATTAATGAATAAATCAGAGCTATGAAACAAAACATGAGTATGAAGCCTAAATTGGTGTGTTTGCGATGCGAATTCACAAACAAGATCAAAGCATTTTGAGCGGGAAACAACCAGCTCAGTTTAAAAACAGAAGGGGCGCAGTCATTGGTCATGATGTCACACATCAGCCAATCACAGGGCTCTGCACCTTTATGACGCCAGAAGCTGTCGCCGTATGAGGCTTTAAAAGCAGGCGCGTAACACAGAGCAGTATTTTTCTACTCGAACGGAGCAGAGATAGGAACGCATTTCAGCAATGGCAAGAACCAAGCAGACCGCTCGTAAATCCACCGGTGGTAAAGCCCCGAGAAAGCAGCTCGCTACTAAAGCCGCCCGGAAGAGCGCCCCAGCCACCGGCGGCGTCAGAAGCCCCATCGTTACAGGCCCGGGACCGTGGCTCTCCGAGAGATCCGCCGCTATCAGACGTCCACCGAGCTGCTGATCCGAAACTGCCTTTCCACGTCTGGTGCGAGAGATCGCTCAGGATTTCAAGACGGACCTGCGCTTCCAGAGCTCCGCCGTCATGGACCCTGCAGGAGTCCAGCGAGGTTATCTGGTCGGTCTGTTTCGAGGACACCAACCCCCTGTGCGCCATCCACGCCAAGAGAGTCACCATCATGCCCAAAGACATCCAGCTGGCGCGCCGCATCCGCGGATCGTGAGAGAGCGCGCTTTTAAAACCCGCCGCTGCATTCAGCCGCATTAAACCCCAAAGGCTCTTTTAAGAGCCACTACATCACACTGAATGAGACCGTTTCCACTGGAACACTCAATATTAGATATTAAACATTTGACTTTGCATTTGGATTTTGGTTATGTTTGTGTTTGGGTTTTATTCGTTTGTATTTATGCGTTTTTATACTCAGAAAAATAAAAATAGGCAAAACGTCACAGATGTGTTAACCCCGGTGTGTAATGGAGTAGGATTAGATCTGTAAACAAATAATAATAAACAACAAAATACCATTATATTTTTTCTTTGTATGTTTTATGTGTAGGTATAGTTTTTTTTTTTTTGTTGTTTGTTTATGGGGGTAATTGAGAACCACTGATTTAATTTTTAAAATGATATCAGTAGCTTTTACATGTAGGTTGCTGTAGATTTTGATGGGGCGTTTCTGCAGTTCTAGACAAAACATGATGATATGAAAGTCAAAGCGTCTGTTGCAGGAAGAGGCAGAAAACCCAACGGGGTCCACCTCAGAGCTAAATAACAACAACAACCAATATATAAATATAAATAACTACAAAATAATTACAACATACATTTAAAAAAATAAATAAATAAATATATATATATACATATATATAATATATATATGTATATATATATACTCCTAAAACAAACAATGTATGGTACATAATACATAAAAAAAAAAAAAAGTATATGTACAAAATACACTATTACAAGACATTTTGCTAGATGGGATAAACCATTCCATAATTTAATACGCCTAACTCTTATCAGTAGTGACCTCTACAAGTTGAGATCTTTAGGAAGATGAAAACTTGAAAATTGACGAGTATAAATAACAGTGAACCTGAGAAATTTACTTTAAACATACATTCTAAATTGCCACTGGATATGTTACCCTCACTTGAATATATAGTTATACATAAATATATATGTATATAATAAATATTTGAAAATTAGTATTATCGTAGTAAGAACCTGAAGTTTATGAAATAAAGAAGCAGAGACGTATATATGTTGATTGGATTGCAATCCTAACAAAAACGCTGCTGAACAATAAAGAGTTTTTAAGAGTAAGTAGGAAAGTAGGAAAAGTACTCGCCCAAAATATATTACCAATATGAAAAATATGGATAAATTAAAACTATAGTAAAGAGTAAGAAGGACACTCTTGCTGTGCCTCAGTAGACTTAGTACTAAAATATTTTTGATAAATCCTTAGGGTATAATTTTTTATCAACTAAAAAATAATATATATATATATATAATATATATATATCTATATACCTATATATATATATATACTCTAATATTATATATATATATATATATATAAGATAATTTGTTTAAATTAAACCAATTAGCATAAACAATTAGACCGTCATTTGCATTCTTAATCAATGAATTATAATTTGAGTGAGAGAGAACTAAGGTTGTGTCGTCAACAAACATTACTGGAGTAAAAATATTTGAAACATTCGACAAGACATTAACATAAATAAGAAATAGCAATGGTCCAAGTATGGAGCCCTGAGGAACACCGCAGAGTAGATTTTGTTTGCTGGAATAGCAACCTTTAAAACAAACAAACTGTCTTCTATTTAAAATGTAATTCTTCAACCATTTATATGGAAATCATGAAAAACCTTATTTGTATAACTTCCAATAAAATGTAATGGATTAACTGTATCAAAATCTTTGCTGGACAGGTCTAAAAAGATACTGCCAGTAAATTCTGATTTTCAAACACAAGGGTATCTCAGACCTCAGACTGTCACGCCCGGTGACCGATTAGCTAAACGTCTGATGCCATATGGGGAACACCTTCAGGAGTGTCAGTGTCATCGGGCTCCGCGTTTTGAATTCTACAGGATTTCTGGGAGGCTTGGTGTGTCGCGTTCACTTTAACATTCCACCTGGAAACAAAAAATAATGTGGTGCCAAACCCCCTCCTGAAGGAAGAAAGCCGCTGAGTTTACAACTGTGGACGGACGAGCGCTTATCAGGATCAACTAAATGCTGCATTTTCTAAGTATGTGAAATATTTAAAGTTCAACGGCATAGAATCTTAAAATATGTCCGAGAGTTTTTACCTGTGTTATTGCGACATTTCCACGCTCGAAACATGACGGTGAATGAAACAAACGTTTCTTTTATTCTTTTTTTTCGAAATGGCGGTCAAAAGCCTCATGGGCGGACTGACCTTGAACCACACTGAAAGTCTGCCATGAGCTCCAGACCTATATAGCCCCGTTTTTTCTTCTCGCTATTCATATTGATGTTTGCAAATAATAGAATTTGAGTCTAAGTGAAAAATAATTAATTGATGTAATATTTTTTTCTACATTTTTTGAGAAACATGGCAAAATAGATAATGGTCTATAGTTGTTAAAACATTGCAGATCATCTGCTTTAAACTGTGGAATAACTAGCTATTTTTAAATCCTCTGGTACAATGACTGTTTTCAAAGAGAGAGAAAAAACATGAACAAGTGAATGGCTGCAATATTGAACATTTCACCCGCTTGACAAAGAAATACAGAAATATCATCATAGCCATTTGAAGATGATTTTAATTAAATCATCATTTCACTTATTTATGCTTATGCTGGTATTGCTAGATCTCAGTGCTGCGTTTCACACTTGTCGAACATAACATACCTACTAGAGAGACTGGAAAACTGGGTCTGGCTTCCTGGGATGGTACTCAAATGGGTCAGGGTCATACTTAGAAGGGAGAAAGTTATTATGTGAGTCTAGGAGAGCATAAGTCTAAGTGAGTCCATGACATGAGGAGTCCCACAAGGCTCAATTCTTGCACCGCTCTTGTTTAGCCTGTATATGCTCCCACTAAGTCAGATAATGAGGAAAGAACCAAATTGCCTAATCACAGCGATGCTGATGATACACAGATTTTACCTAGCCCTTATCGCCAAATGACTACAGCCCCATTGACTCCCCTCTGCCAATGCACTGATGAAATTAATAGTTGGATGTGCCAGAACTTTCTTCAGTTAAACAAGGAAAAAAAACTGAGGTCATTGCATTTAGAAACCAAAGATGAAGTTTTCAAGGTAAATGCATACCTTGACTCTAGGGCTCAAACAACTAAAAAATCAAGTTCAGGAATCTTGGTGTTGATTCTGGAGACAGACCTTAGTTTCAATAATCATGTCAAAGCAGTAACTAATCTCAGCATACTATCATCTCAAAAACATTGCAAGAATTAGATGTTTTTTTTTTCCAATCAAGACTTGGAGAAACTTGTTTGTTCATGCCTTTATCACCAGCAGGGTGGACTACTGTAATGGTCTCCTCACCGGCCTTCACAAGAAAGACCATTAGACAGCTGCAGCTCATCCAGAACACTGCTGGCCAGATTCCTGACTAGAACCAGAAATCTGAGCATATCACACCAGTCCTCAGGTCCTTACAACTGGCTTTCAGTTACATTTAGGATTGATTTAAAGTACTTTTACACGTTTATAAATCACTCAATGACCTAGGACCAAAATATATTGCAGATATGTTCACTGAATATCAAACCTAACAGAGCACTCAGATCATTAGGATCGAGTCAGTTAGAAATACCCAAGGGTTCAAAACAAAACAAGGGTCTGCTTTCAGTTATTATGCCGCCCCCGCAGTTGGAATCACGCTTCCAGAAGAGATCAGATGTGCTAAAACATTAGTCACATTTAAATCTTAGACTCAAAACTCATGTGTTTGGCTGTGCTTTATTGAATGAGCACTGTGCGATGTCCTGAACTGGATTGCACTGTGTATTTCACGTATTCACTGTATTCTATGTAAAATCATTTTCTCTATTTTTTAACTGTTTTTAAATTAATTTTAAATAAATACATTTTTTTTAATCATTTCCGGAATATATTTAAAATGCTTGTTTTTATGTTTTAAAATTGCTCATTGTTTCCTGCTCTAACGAGCGAAGAGGCGTGCGCCATATGGTTTTTCAGTCAGGGTCCTGTAAGCAAATGTAAAAGGCGTCCCTGCAGCACTTCTGTCTATTCGTTTTCGTTGCTCGACTGAAACTAGAAATATCCTTGATCACATGTCGGGAAGAGGCAAAGGTGCGTAAAGGACTCGGGAAAGGACCCCGGCGCTAAGCGTCATCGTAAGTTCTGCGTGATAACATCCAGGGAATCACCAAACCCGCCATTCGTCGTCTCGCTTCGCCGCGGCGGAGTCAAGCGCATCTCCGGTCTGATCTACGAGGAGACCCGCGGGGTGCTGAAGGTTTGTTACAGAGCTGGAGAATGTGATACCGCGACGCGCTGTCACCTACACCGAGCATGCCAAGAGAAAGACCGTCAACCGCCATGGACGTTGTGTACGCGCTCAAACGTCAGGGACGCACCTTGTACGGTTTCGGAGGGTTAAAACACCGTCTAACAACAAACACAACGGCTCTTTTAAGAGCCACCACACACTCTCACATAAAGAGTTAAATTCAAATGTTGTTTTAATGTTGAAGTGAATATGATGGGTAAGAATAATAATGTCGCTTAATAAGTCTTCTTGTAGCTCAAGTGGTAAAGCATTGCGTTAACAAGCGCAAGATTAGTGGTTCGATTCCCCGGGAACACATGATAAAAATTGATAGCCTGAATGCACTGAAAGTCGCTTTGGAATTTAAAAGAGTCTGCTAAATGCATAAATTTAATAAACTCTCTTTAAAAAGTGAAGTTTAATGCTAGTGTTTATTTTATTTTAGTTTTGTTCTCATATCGGATGTGTATGTACCAGGAGCACCTTAAAAAAACAACAACGTATTCCTCGTAAATACAATAATAAATCTGATTCTGAGAATGTAACTATTTCATGTTGAACTGTTATGTATCTATTTTATTTTTTACTAGTTGTTGTTGTCTGTGTAAGTTTCTGTCACCAAAACAAATCTCTCGTGTGTGAACATACTGGGCAGAAAACATCTTTTTATTTCAGATTTTTAAAATCGGAGCTTATATAATGTTGTATTTTTATGTTGGTGTCGTTGATTATGAGATAGTATTTTTCATTTCTTCTTCTTACATGGCATTCCATTTTGTTTAGCCTTCCTTTGAATTAAAGCGATTTATAAATAAAGAGAAAACCACAACATGGCAATGATACTTAAGTTTGAGACGAAGGCAAATAGCAGAACAACAGAGAAGAAATAAAAAGTGTCTAATCGTCCGTTAATGTTTTCTCTTTCTCTACATTCTCTCAATGGGTTTATGAGAGGATTTTTATAAATTACACTGTATGATATTGATCTTGGGTGTTGATATTTAAGACGCGTTTGTTTCTATAGAATATAACCATCAAAAAGAGCGGGAATTGAAAACAAATAGGAAACATTCACGAGGGGGCTTCAAACATGGAGCGGTGGGCGGGGACTATCATTCCTCCGCCTGTGATGGGGGATTGGCCCTCGTTCCAGTCGTGATGCCTTGAATTCTCCACATTAAACACGAGTTTATGGGTTTGACCAATGAAAACACACAATCAGCAGCTTTCCACATCTCCTGTGTAAATTAGCATAGATCAGTGAATAAATGCCTCTGTCCCGCTCATTTTGATCATCGTTTCTTGAGGTTTTGATTTCTAGCAGCATCATGCCTGAACCAGCGAAGTCCGCGCCGAAGAAAGGCTCCAAGAAGGCCGTCACTAAGACCGCCGCGAAAGGAGGAAAGAAGCGCAGAAAGTCCAGGAAGGAGAGCTACGCCATCTACGTGTACAAAGTGCTGAAGCAGGTTCATCCTGACACCGGGATCTCTTCGAAGGCGATGGGCATCATGAACTCTTTCGTCAACGACATCTTCGAGCGCATCGCCGGTGAAGCGTCTCGTCTCGCTCACTACAACAAGCGCTCCACCATCACGTCCCGAGAGATCCAGACCGCCGTGCGTCTGCTGCTGCCCGGGGAGCTGGCCAAACACGCCGTGTCTGAGGGCACCAAGGCCGTCACCAAGTACACCAGCTCCAAGTAGAGCTCCGCTGCAGCTCTCACACACAAAGGCTCTTTTAAGAGCCACCCAGCTTCTCCTTAAAAGAGCGAGTGTTTCTTTCTAATATTTAGCTGACAATTCAAGGACTTCGTCTGTTTCATATTTATGCGAATCAAAGTGAAATTAGTTCACTAGTCCAGTAGAAAACACACTTTTACTTTTTTTTTTTTCTTTCTAAGTTTTTATAGTGTGAATTTTGCAGCTAATTAACCATGTAGGTTTCATATTTATTTGCCAGATCTGTGTGTATTTATTTATATATATATATATATATATATATATATATTGGGCAAGTTAGAAGAACAATATGAGCTGAATATCTGTAGTGGGAAAGCTGCAGCACATTTTGTAGGAAGAGTGTATAGTATGCGTACCCCATGTTATAAAGTATTATTTGTGAATAACATACTTTGTAGTAGTGTATTGGTATTAAAGATTACGACTAAATTGAAATCTTATAACAGTATGATAAATACTTATCAAAGGACTGATAGTAGACTAGAAAAAGTTAGCTGCCATTGTTAGCTGTTAATAAGAAATTTAAATTAATGGATTCTAATGTATTGCAAGAAGTTATTACATTAACCATCCAAACAATAAAGCTATTTATTGTGTCTTATTATATTAACAATTTTGTATTTTATTTTTTTTTTTTTTTTACTTGTTTTTTTATTTTTCATCAACTGTTAGGAGTGACATTAACGAACTCTAACAGTTTATTCATCATTATTGCAACTGAAATAACATGGCAAAAGTGTAGATGATAACCTCTTGAGTAAAAACATTTGCATCGGCTTGAAATTAAATAGCAATTTTACTGTTAAACTTAAACTGTGCAACTTAACATGCAATGACACAAAACATGTATAACATTTACAATAGAATTTGCAACATTGCAATGCAATTTTTTAGAAATTTCCATTAAGACATATGCTGATCCAAAGCAGACACACTGATGAAGTGAGTGAACAAGTCAGTGGCACTGGAAAGATGAGGATGAAGACGAGAACAAATCTGTGGAATATACAAAAAAAATTTGATGTGAAGGGAACAATAAGCAAGTAGTGAGAACAGTGACATGCTGGACGTCCTTGTTGTGATTGAAGTGGACTGTGAAATCTAATTTATGTAATTATTGCATACTTAATTACATTACCTTCTTACATACTAAACAATGACATAATTATATAAAATAAGTAAGTGTTTGTAAAAAAAAAAAAAAAATTCCCTCTACACATTCACCAAATGCTGAGTTGAAACTGTAGAAGCAGTGGAGCTAAAGCCGAGGTTCAGACTGGCAACGGTTTTCACAGTAGTCGGGTCTCTGTTGTTTTCACACTGCATGGACTATCATGGCCAGCATTCAGTCACTGCTGTGGTTCACACTGCACAATGGATTCGGTTTCACACTGCATGACTTTTACAATAGGAAAAATTGCCGACAACTCTGTCTGGCACGCAAACTACGTTTCACAACCAAACACACACGAGATGTGACAGGAAACAACGCGATATCACGCGTGCAAGACCGAAGTTCTCACGTGAGACTGGGATTATTATTAAAAATGGTAGCCCTCAAGAAGCTTGTAATACGAATAGCCTGTGCGCTGAATTGCAGCGAAAACAAGAAAAAGAAACGAAGCCATGCTTGCTGATATTGTGGTCTATAACTCCTCCCCGCTGCTCTGTATCTTGCTCTCTCATTGGCTGTCGGTCATCGCTGATGTAGTTTTCAGTCTGAACACTTCACACAGCAGGATTTTGAATCGCTGACAGGTCCAGACAGAGCTGGGTAGTAACAGATTACATGTAATCTGGATATACGTAATCAGATTCCAAAAAACTCAAGTACTTGTAATTAGAGTAAACTACTTTTTAAAATACTCGTAATCAGACTACAGTTACTTTTTTATGGATTACATGATTACATATTATTTACACAATGGTACTACGTCGTTCAAAATGCATTGATTTTCCTAATTTTTTTTAACGTTTATATGTTTCCCCTTAGGGGGGCGCCAGAGTTCACAGGGGGGGCGCGGTAGCGGATATGCTTTGAGGTGAATAAAGATGCATAAGTGAAAGGAGAAGTACTGTAATTAGATGTAATAGGAATAAAGATGCACTAATAATTTTATATAAAAATATTTTTTCAAAGTTTTTTTTAAAAATCATATGCTTACAATGCCAAGATAAGACAGTCAAAAATGATCTCTTATATAAAATAATTATTAAAATTTTGCGCGCATACCGTCACCGTAACGGCAAAAACAAAAGGAAAATGGCAGAGAAACGTAAATGCGGTGATTCTTCATCAGAGGCGAAGAAAAAGTTAAGACACTATGACAAAACCTACATAAATTTTGGTTTTATTGAAGGCCAAGAAAAGGAAAAAGTTAAGACACTATGACAAAGTGAAAAACTGGCAAACGACAGCATGAAACCAAGCAAGATGAAAAGACACCAGGAAACCAAACATCCAGAGACAATCGGCAAAGATAAGGAATTCTTAGCGAGAAAAAAAGAGATGGCTCTGTCAAAAAGATGGACAGATATCAGAAAAGTATTCGAAAAGAGCAGGTAGTGATTTACAGAAGGCTACTAAAGTCTCCTTTGAGTGTTCGCTGTTGACTGCCAAGGCAAAAAGCCCGCATAATATTGGAGAGGAGTTAATCAAACCCGCCTGCATTAAAATAGTGGAGGGGGACTATGTGCCCGCAAGCAGCTGAAAAGGTTAAGGTCTGTCCCACTCTCTAACAACACTGTTAAAGACAGAATTGATAAAATGGCAGAAAACTGCAAAAAACAGTTGCACGAAAAGCTTAGAGAACTCCCAATTTGCTATACAGCTGGATTGATGAAACGACCACAGCCGCGGGAGAGTCTGTGCTTATCGTATATGTACAGTATGTGGACGGAGATGAGTTGCAACGGGACATACTTATGTCTGCCAGTTTACCCACAACAACTACAGGTCAGGATATTTTACTGGCTGTGATTCATACCTCACATCGTACAATCTGCCCTACACAAATTTCGTTCGCTTGCTGCACGGAAGGAGCTGCCGCGATGATGGGTAGAAATAAGGGATTTAACAGCAATTTAATGGAAAGGCTCCATACTGTGTAATTTTCCACTGTATGATACATCGCCAGGCATCGCGCAGTAAAAAACAGTCCAGAGACCTTGGTGACACACTGGCAACAGTTGTAAAAGTCGTAAACTTCATTAAAGCTCGCCCTACCAACCAGAGATTATTTGCACAACTGTGTGAGGATGAAGCGCACCAAACTCTACTGCTACGGAGGTGCGCTGGCTTTCGCGTGGCAAAGTGCTTGCGCGCTTTCTAGAACTGGCAGGATAAAATCCTGGAATTTCTGCGAAAATCAAAACACACTATTGGAGCAGCTGACTGATGGGTTCTGGATCAAAAACGCATACCTTGCTGACATATTCACTCTTTATAATGAGACAAACAAGACCCGACTGCAGGGGGTCTGAGTCAAACATCTTGGAGTGCAAAGAAGCAATCGATGCTTTATGCGCAAGCTAGAGTACAGGGCTGGGGAAAAATGTCACAGGGGCATTTACAACACTTTCCAATGCTGCTTCAACATTCTGGGGGTCCCGTGAGTGCATCTTTGCGCGCCGAGTTTTGCCGTCACATGACTGCGCTACAGGAGGAATTAAAGTCCCGCTTTGCGGATGTTGACGCATTATCCAAGGAGTCGTGGGTTATGGATACCTTCACATCCAGGCTCGAAGATGTGGAATACCTTGGCTGTGAAGATGAGCTCGCTGAATTACAAACTAATTCACTGTCAAAAAAGTACTTCCAGGAGAATGGATTCAAAAGGCTTTGGATAGCCAGGGGACCTGTTGTCGCACCTAAACTCGCAAACTATGCCATTACAAAGATCATTCTTCCTTTCAGTACCACCTACCTCTCTGAGACAGCCTTCAGTGCCCTTGTGGCTATAAAAAACAAAGTCACCACGCAACAGACTGGAAGTCCACAGTGATTTTAGACTGGCTGTCACTGGCATTACACCTGACATTCCATCACTAGTGAAAGGCATGCAAGCCCAAGGTGGACATTAGCGTTATGTGTTTATGCTGACGTTATGATTAGCCTTGTAAAAAAATAAGGATCTGTGCATGCATGCAAGTACATACAGCATTCTACCGTTCATATTTAACATTACGTTCATAACATTCAGTATTCTATGTTTATACACAAAATCCTGAAAAAAAGAGAAACTACTGCGTTTTTACTAGTTGTGTAAAAATGAAAATATTAGGCTAAAAGGAAACATTTGAAGTTGAAAGGAACATTTCCTGTGTATTCATGTAATAAAATGTCATTAAAAATCATAAAAGTCATAAAAAAAACTACATTTAGTACTATATATACAGTGTGTGTGGTGCTTATGTGCATAGCATTAGTATATATATATATATATATATATATATATATATATAGATATATATATATATATATATATATATATATAATATATATATATATATATATATAAATGCTATGGGGGGGGGGGGGGGTCACGGATTGTTAAATATGTACAACATGGGGGGGGGGGGGGGCCAAGGAAAAAGGTTGGGAACCACTGCTTTAATCACTGGATGTACTGACATCATTTCATTTTTAAAGAAAGACACGGGGGGAAATGTCACTGTTCAGTGTAAACTCTGCCTACCAAGGATTAATTTGCTACGGAAATCTTTGACCTAGCAAAGTTATTGCTGGGAATTTCATGTTCTTTAATATGTTTTGTAATGTTGATTTTTCTTCATTGTTACTACCTTATGCACTTCAATTGTTTTGAGATATTTGACCTAGAAATGGTCTTTAATATATATATATATATATATATATATATATATATATATATATATATATATATATATATATATATATATATATATATATATATTAGCAATGTTATTGTGAGTTTCATGTTCTTTAATATTTATTATTTTTGTAATGTTTGTTATTGTTTGTCTTTAACTCATTTTTTACTATGCACACTTAAATGTATTTAATGTCTTTAATTTTAATGACTTAAATTGAATTGTCATTGGCTTGTGTGGAATTTACTTTTTTTCCAAAATTCATGTTTGCAATGTAGCTATTGTTTGATGTTTTTTCATGATACAGTCATATACACTTCTAGTGGTTTTTTTAGATTAAATATTTGAGCAAGCAGTGATATTGCTGTGAAATTCATGTTTTTCAATATTTGTTTTTTGTAATGTAGCTGTTTTCTAAATTTACTTTAATTCTAAGTAAATATGCTTTAAAATCATAAGATGTGATTTGGGTTTTATTAGTGTTACTAACAACACTAATGCAAGGTACATTAGTGTTAGTAATTTTTAATTATTAACTTTCCATACATTGCACTTGAAAAAGAAGGCAATTGTGGCTCTTGTTGGTGAATAAAATATATATTTTTGGAATATATATATATTTTTTGCATCTGTCAGAATAGTACTAATTAGGCTAATTCAATATATTACATTACATTTATATTTAGTTATTTAGCAGACACTTTATCCAAAGCGTCTTACAAATGAGGACAATAGAAGCAATCAAAAACAACAAAAGAGCAATGATATACAAGTGCTATAACAAGACTCAGTTATCTTAAACACAGTACACGTAGCAAGGGCTTTTAAATAATATAATAAATAAAAATAAAACAGATAGAATAGAAAAAGAATAGAGCAAGCTAGTGTTAGTTAGTGTTATGTGATATCAAATAAGGGTTAACACAAATGTAATCTTAATGTAATCCAAAAGTAATCAGATTACGTTACCAAAATGAATGTAATCTAAGAGATTATATTACTGACTACAAATTTTGTCATGTAGTCTGTAATCAGTAACTGATCACAATTCATGAGTAATCTACCCAGCTCTGAGTCCAGATATTTAGCATGCCAAATATCTCACGGGCGTCAGCGGGACTCGTCTGCGATTCTCTCAGATCGCGTCTTTGCTCATTCACACTGCGTGATTGTCACTCGCGTGAACGAGCACCGATCTGCCTGTGATTTCGGCATTTGTCTGCGATTTCTCAAAACCTGTCGGCGAGCCAAAAACAGGGCTAAAATCGTGCAGTTATGAACTCGGCATAAGAGTGTTCAAGAGAGAGATCAGAGTTAATTGTTAAGATGTGCAAAACACTTGCTGCTCTCATTCTTATATATGCATATATATATATATATATATCTTGGGAAGTCTGTGTTCTTCAGCTTTTCCAAGCATTCAGCCCAGCGCTGGGTAATACCATAGGATTATAAGTATTGCTGATCAAAATACAATAAGTATTGTTAATCAAAATATAAAAAAAAAAAAAATCACAATAAGTGATTTTATCTAAACGACATAACAATCCACAGATTATCTGATGATCGAAGATAAGGGTCAGACATGAGACTCTGGATGAAGTCTACAGTATGTGCTTCAAACAGACCAAAACAGTGACTGTATGAAACACTCCTCACGTCCCTCGGTGATGTCCATCTCTCTAAAGTGACTTTCAAACTGTTTGCTGGACACACAGATGACGATTTCAGTCTTTATCAAACTTTTCCACTAAAACATGGCATCGAATTTACACGCGACTTTTCCCCCGTAGCTGCTGCTCGCCTTTGATTCGTTCTGACAGGGACAAAATAAACATTTCCTCATCGCGTCTTTTAGTCTCCAGAGAAAGCTGCAGATCTCTGCTTGGTGTTCACTATAATTTTACTACCTTAAACCACTTCAACCATCCAGTTTTGCCCAAAATGTAAGAGAAGAAAACACAAGAGTGGGGCGCTTCTGGAGGAGCACAGTCGCAGAGCGATCAAGTTGAGTCTATAAGGTTCTCATGTCCTATTTAAGAGCACAGCGCCGCCCGACAGTCTTTCATTACTGAAACCAAAGCGTTTAGACGACTGTAAACCCGTTACTATGGCAGAAGCAGAAACCGCCCCAGCAGCTCCAGCCGCCCCGCTCCGGCTGCTGCCTCCGAAGAAGTCCGCTGCTAAAGCCAGAAAGCAGGGTCCAGCTGTCGGTGATCTGATCGTTAAAGCCGTGTCCGCATCGAAGGAGAGGAGCGGTGTGTCCCTCTCGCCGCCCTGAAGAAAGCTCTCGCTGCCGGCGGCTACGACGTGGAGAAGAAGAACTCCCGCATCAAGCTCGCCATCAAGAGCCTGGTGACTAAAGGAGCCCTGGTGCAGGTGAAAGGAACCGGTGCCTCCGGATCCTTCAAGATCAACAAGCAGCACAACCGAGACCAAGAAGAAGCCGGCGAAGAAAGCAGCTCCTAAAGCGAAGAAGCCCGCGGCCAAAGAAACCCGCTGCTGCCAAGAAGCCCCAAGAGCGCAGCGGCAAAGAAGCCCGCCGCTAAGAAATCCCCCAAGAAGGCCAAGAAACCCGCCGCTGCAGCCGCTAAGAAGACCACGAAGAGCCCCAAGAAGGCAAAGAAGCCCGCAGCGCCTAAGAACGCGCAGCCAAGAGCCCCAAAAAGGCCAAGACTGTCAAACCCAAGACAGCAAATCCTAAAGCTGCCAAGCCTAAAACGGCAGCTCCCAAGAAGTAAAAAAACAACTGTTTTTATTCCCCAACGGCTCTGCTTTTCAGAGCGCACCCACAAAACTCTAAAACAAAGACCTAAACTCTATTAGTATCTGCCTTTACAGTATTTTTTAAGGTGAAATTATTAGAACTGTATATCTGAGGTACCTTGGTCACAATGCTTTACCCATATTGGCTACATTTAGAAAAGCTACAAAGATGTTGTAATTTTGAAATACTTTAATTACACCGTAACACAATTTCTTATGTTTTCTCTGTCGTGTTGTTGCTTTAAAGTTGCACAATCCGCGCGCACAGCTGTGAGGCGTTGCTTCGTCGGTGAGTGGTGGAGGGAAGTTCAGCGTTGGTTTGAAAATCTTAACAGACTCTAAACTAATGGGCGACCGGCAGCCCTCTTTTAAATACGTAAGTCGTGCCTCCACATATCCATTATTGCTCTGCTTACAAATCGAACGTATTTACCCCTCCAACAAATGACGGAGAGGCAAACCGGTGGCAAAGGCGAGAGCGAGAGCAAAGACTTCGCATCCTCCCGAGCAGGGCTGCAGTTCCCCGTCGGTCCGGTTCACAAGACTCCTCCGCAAAGGGACACTACTCCAGAGACGCGTCGGTGCCGGATCTCCCGTCCTATGCTTGGCGGCCCTGTGCCTCAAGATTATCTGACCGCTGAGATCCTGGATTTGGCTGGAAACGCCGCCAGAGAGACAACAAGAAGACCCGCATCATTCCCCGTCACCTGCAGCTGGCGGTGCGCAACGATGAGGAGCTCAGCAAACTCCTGGGCCAGTGACCATCGCTCAGGGCGGCGTGCTGCCCAACATCAGGCCGTGCTGCTGCCCAAGAAGACCGAGAAACCCCGCGAAGCCAAGTAAACAGATCCAAGCGTGTTTCTACCGCAGAGGCAAGGCTCTTTTCAGAGCCGCCCATTTTATCTCTAATAAGTGTGTGTGTGTGTGTGTACTAATATAACGAATATACACTTGTATAATAAAAGTTTTATCGAAATAAGTATACCTGTACAACCTGAATAGCGAATATTATAATCAACAACTGGAAGTTATTTTACCATTATAACCATATTTAACAAATTTAATCAATAAAATAATATATTTAATGGGATTACATTACACACAATGTTGGTAGGGAAACTTGTAGGAGTGTATTAGTGTAGAGTGTTTGCTTGTGCATAAATAAATAAACACAACAAAGCATTTTGAGCGGGAAAAAAACATTTCCCCCCGTTTGAAAAAAAAAAAGGTGTGCAGTCATTGGTTAGCAGTCATGTGCAGACGTCACACATCGTCAATCACAAGCCTCTGCACTTTTATGACGCCAGAAGCTGTGGCTGTATGAGGCTTTAAATGCAGGCGCATAACACAGGAGCAGTATTTTCTACTCGAACAGGCAGAAGAGACAGGAACCCATTTCAGCAATGGCAAGAACCAAGCAGACGGCTCGTAAATCCACCGGTGGTAAAGCCCCGAGGAAGCAGCTCACTACTAAAAGCCGCCCGGAAGAGCGCCCCAGCCACCGGCGGCGTCAAGCCCCATCGTTACAGGCCCGGGACCGTGGCTCTCCGAGAGATCCGCCGCTATCAGAAGTCCACCGAGCTGCTGATCCGCAAACTGCCTTTCCCAGCGTCTGGTGCGAGAGAGATCGCTCAGGATTTCAAGACGGACCTGCGCTTCCAGAGCTCCGCCGTCAGCTGGCCCTGCAGAGTCCAGCGAGGCTTATCTGGTCGGTCTGTTCGAGGACGCCAACACTCGTGCGCCATCCACGCCAAGAGAGTCACCATCATGCCCAAAGACATCCAGCTGGCGCGCCGCATCCGCGGAGAGAGCGCGCTTAAACCCGCCGCTGCATCAGCCGCAGTACAAACCCCACAAGGCTCTTTTTAAGAACCACTACATTACTGAATAGAGACCGTTTCCACTCAAAGACACTCAATATAAAACTGCATGTAGATTTGAAAATAGTTCTGTCTGGGTCTACATTTTATGCGTTTGTCATTATGCAGTCATATTACTTCTAGTTTTATTATACGTAATTTCGTTAAAATTGTTTAATTATGGGCAGATTGAGAAGCACTGATTTCATGTTTGAGATGATATCTGTAGCTCTGTTTATTTTAATGTGTTCCTGCAGCTGTACACAACCATGATATTAAAGTCAAAGCATCTTATTTAGAGTCTCCACCTAAACGATGTAGAAAACAGAATAGAATAACATATATAAAACCAAAGAAATGGACAAAATACACTATTACCAGGCAGCATTCAAATGATTGTTTATACAACTTTTATAGCGTTTTTTTTTTTTTTTCAGAGATGGATATAAACCATTCCACAATTCAAAACCCCTAACTTTATCAAATATTAAAACGGAAAA
>NC_056578.1:43788981-43793981 GCF_018340385.1 Cyprinus carpio
TTAAATACAACCTGAAAATTTTTGAAATAAGAACAGGTGAAATATTGTTTGATTGGATACGATCCTAACAAACGCGGCTGAGAAAAGATTTTTTTTTTTTTTTTTAAGATAGTAGGAAAGAAGCGCCCAAACTATGTTATAATATGACAATATGGATAAATTAAACTAAGTAGTGTTAAGAAGACACTCTTTGCTGTGGCTCAGTAGACTTAGTACTAGTTTTTTTTAATAAATCCTTAGGGTATAATTTTTTAACAACTAAAAATATAATTATATATAAGATATCAGATAATTTTTTAAATTACACCCATTAGCATAACAATGAGACCTTCTTTGCATTATAATCAATTAGTAAAGGTGCAGTGAGAGAGAACTAAGGTTGTGTTTTTTCAACAACATTACTGGAGTAAAATATTTGAAACATTCGACAAGACTTACATAATGAACTACAATGGTCCAATATGGGCCCTGAGGAACCACCACAGAGTAAACGTGTGGGTGCTGGAAGAAAAACCTGTTTAAAACAAACAAACTGTGCTCGATTGAAAAATTTAATGCTGCCACCAGGTCATTGGAACAAGCCATGAAACCGATATCTGTACAACGGTCCAATACAATGTTCCTGATTAAACTGTATCAAAATCTGGTGCCAGGGCTAAAGATACTGGCAAGGAAATTCTTGAGGTTGCAAACACACAGGGAGCTCACAGCCTCAGACGTCACCGCCGACCGACCAGTGCTAAACGTCTGATGCATATGGGACACACTTCAGGATGTCAGGCGTCATCGGGGTTGTTGAAATCTACAGGATTTTTCTGCATATCCGGCCACGCACTCAAGCGACCTATTGCAATTGCAAAGGCCCCCGTGGCCAGGCAGAGGGCCCCCTAAGTCACTGCTAGCTATTGGATGAAAAAAATCATACAGCCAAGTAACATACATAAAAAAACTAATAAGACATGGGCCTACAGGGCTCTTTATCAGGCATATGATAAGCACAGCTGTTATTTATGTAGTTCTTTATTAACGGCGAGTTCCCGCGCGCATCCTTGACCCTTGACTGACCCCCTATGATGTCCCACTCGATCACCCTGGTCCAGTGTCTGTCAGTCCGTTACTTTACTCCGACGTCGTCGATGTCTGACACGAAACGAAAAGATCTTGCTGGCCCTGAAAAACGACAAAAGAAGAGGCTGGGAAGAGAGAAGCAAGCAAGAACACAGGTACGTAAATCTGTAGGCTTAATTTTCCCGATACCTGTACTGGGTAATCTGCAGTCCTAAAAGTTCTTATATTGGGATGCAACACGTACAGGGGGTGGTTTGTTGTTAGTTTTGCGCTTGTGTTGCTCCGACACTCGCGTGCAGCCGTGGCACGAGCGCAAGACCTCCACAACACCCTCCCGCGGTCATTGATTGGTCGGAACACTATTTGTTTTGGTTTTGAGTTGTTGGTGAAACCCATTGTTTTTGTGTGCAGCTCTCAGAGCCCTAGACGCAGACCAGCATTTGTTGACGGCTGCGTATGGGCTAGGCAGCTAGCGAATCGTTAGGAAAGATTAGATGAAAGTGATCATTTTCTGGTTGGGCCTTTTTTGGGCATGAATCGCTGATTTACAACATTTAATTTGCAAGTTTTTTGTTTTTTATGCAAATTACTTTTTTCCAATGAGACCATGGTATGCATGTGCGCGCACACAAGCACAAATCAAACAATTTTGGATTTTAATCTTTTTCTGTTGGAAATGTTACCTAATTCTTATTATATTGTTACTATTAAATCTTGTTTTTGTGTTTTAAGATGGTCTATTTTGAATTTTATTTGAAAACTTCAAACGTTTAGAATTGTTCTCTTTTATTATTTATTTTACTATAATATTTTATTTAATGGTTATTCGTATTTGCTCTATTTCATTTAAATTATATATAGTGGTCCCCCCCCCCCCCAGGGCCCCCTGTTTGTGTTGTGTCCCTTATAACTCTGGTGGTCAATTAAAATTGTTTTCTTTGATGTCAGTGAAAATCACTTTATCAGTCTTTTTTAGTCAGGCAAGTTCATCCTGTTGTGTTCCGTTGCACTGCGACTGTCCCTTCAGCTCAGTGGTGTCATAATTGTTCCTGTTAGACATTCAAACATGGAGCTCAACTCAAGAACTCCCAGGTCTTTTATTGTCATTCTGTACAATGCTTGCCACAGTAAGAACGAATATACTCAGGGGAGAGAGGGAGAAGAGGATACAGAGAGGATGAGGGGAAGTCAGGACCAGCAGCGGAAAATGAAGGGGGGGGGAGAACATAAGGACCATATACAGAATCGTAAAAAAGATAATGAACATAGCTATAGAATAATGTAAAACAATTTAATAGCCTAAAAATAAAGCAGACTTTATTAAAAATAAGCAGCATATAATATGTACAATATCATTTATAAGTAGACACTTGCTTTCTTTTAGGCCTTACTAAAACGTCAAAGGGGCCTCCACAAAATTTGCTTTAGGGCCCCCAAGGTCTAGGGCCAGCTCTGGATTTCTGGGAGACTTTGTGTGTACGCGGTTCTTTAACATTCTGCAATGGAAACAAAAAACAATGTGGTGCCCAACCCCCTCCTGAAAAGAAGAAAGCCGCTGAGTTGACAACTGTGACGACGAGCCGCTTATCAGGATCAACAAATGCGTGGATTTTTCAAAGTATCTGAAATATTTAAAGTTCACGGCATAGAATCTTTAAAATATTGTCCGAGAGTTTTAACACTGTTATTGCGACATTTTCCCGCTTCGAAACATGACGGGGAACGAAACAAACTGTTTGAAATGTTGGTCAAAAAGGCCTCATGGGTGGACTTGACCATCTGAAAAGCTGCCATGAGCTCCAGACCTATAGCCGTTTTTTTTCTTCTCGCTATTCATATTGATTGTTTGTAAATAATAGAATTTGAGTCTAAGTGAAAAATAATTAATTGATATAATATTTTTTTTTCTACATTATTTTTAAATTAATTTTAAATTGCTTTGTTTTATGTTTTTTAAATTGCTCATTGTTTCCTGCTCTAACCGCGAAGAGGCGTGCGCCATGTGACGCGCGCTGGTTTCAGTCAGGTCCTGTAAGCAAATGTAAAAGGCATCCCTGCAGCACTTCTCTCGCCAATTCGTTTTATTTGCTCGACTGAAAGAAGACTATCTTGATCATGTCTGGAAGAGGCAAAGGCGGTAAAGGACTCGGAAAGGAGGCGCTAAGCGTCATCGTAAAGTTCTGCGTGATAACATCCATGGGAATCACCAAACCCGCCATTCGTCGTCTCGCTCGCCCGCGGCGGAGTCAAGCGCATCTCCGGTCTGATCTGGGATCTGGGGCGCGGGGTGCTGAAGGTGTTCCTGGAGAACGTGATCCGCGACGCCGTCACCTACACCGAGCACGCCAAGAGAAAGACCGTCACCCGCCATGGACGTTGTGTACGTCGCTCAAACGACAGGGACGCACCTTGTACGGTTTCGGAGATATACACCGTGAACACACAAACCAACGGCTCTTTTAAGATCCACCCACACTCTCACATAAAGAGTTAACATTCATGTTTTTATAGTTCAAGTGAATTATGATAATACTATAATAATATCGCTTAATAAATTTTCTTGTAGCTCAAGTGGTAGAGCACTGCGTTAACAAGCGCAAGATTAGGGGTTCGATTCCCCGGGAACACATGATGGGTAAAAATTGATAGCCTGAATGCACTGAAAGTCGCTTTGGATAAAAGAGTCTGCTAAATGCATAAATTTAATAAACTCTCTTTAAAAAGTGAAGTTTAATGCTAGTGTTTATTTTATTTTTGTTTTGTTCTCATATCGGATGTGTATGTACCAGGAGCACCTTAAAAAAAAAAAAACGTATTTATTCGTAGTTAATACAATAATAATTCTGATTCTGAGTAACTATTTCATGTTGACCTGTTATGTAATCTATTTTATTTTTTACTAGTTGTTGTTGTCTAAGTTTCTGTCACCAAAACAAATCTCTCGTGTGTGAACATACTGGGCAGAAAACATCTTTTTATTTCGGATTTTTAAAATCGGAGCTTGTATAATGTTATTGCTGTCGGAGGCGTTCATAATGAGATAATATTTTTCATTTCTTCTTACATGGCATTTCCATTTGTTTAGCCTTCCTTTGAATTAAAGCGATTTATAAAATAAAGAGAAAACACAACATGGCAATGATATTTAAGTTTGAGACGAAGTGAAAATAGCAGAACAACAGAGAAGAATAAAAAGTGTCTAATCGTTAATGTTTCTCTTTCTCTACATTCTCTCAATGGGTTTTATGAGAGGTTTTATAAATTACAACTGTATGATATTGATCTTGTGTTGATATTACAAGGCGCATTTGTTTCTATAGAATAGAACCCAGCAAAAGAGCGGGAATTGAAACAAAGGAAACAGTCACGGGGGCTGATGTCGTTCAACATGGAGCGGTTGGCGATGACTATCATTCCTCCGCCTGTGATTGGCCCTCGTTTTCCAGTCGTGATGCCTTGAATTCTCCAATTAACACGAGTTTTATTGTTTGACCAATGAAAACAACACACATCAGCAGCTTCCACCGTCCCACATCTCTGTGTAAATTATCATGATCAGTGAATAAATGTCTCTGTCCCGCTCATTCTAATCATCGTTTCTTGAGATTTTGATCTCCAGCAGCATCATGCCTGACAACCAGCGAAGTCCGCGCCGAAGAAAGGCTCCAAGACAGTGCCGTCACTAAGACCGCCGCGAAAGGAGGAAAGAAGCGCATAAAGTTCCAGGAAGGAGAGCTACGCCATCTACGTGTACAAAGTGCTGAAGCAGGTTCACCCCTGACACCGGGATCTCTTCGAAGGCGAATGGGCATCATGAACTCTTTTCGTCAACGAACATCTTCGAGCGCATCGCCGGTGAAGCGGCTCGTCTCGCTCACTACAACAAGCGCTCCACCCTCACTTCCCGGAGAGCTCCAGACCGCCGTGCGTCC
>NC_056578.1:43798981-43823981 GCF_018340385.1 Cyprinus carpio
AGTCATTTTCCAAAATGTAATTTATGGTAAAATATGAAGTCTGTTATCACCAGTTAACACAGACCAGAGACGCTGAAGATAGACGCACAGAGAAAAATACTGCAGCAGGCAGATCACTCACTGTTCATGATGCACGAACTACTGTAAGAAAATCTTCAATATTGATTTGGGGTTTATATGAATGTGTTTCTGAGGAGAGCTGGCTGTCTTCTGAGAAGTTTATGTGGTATTTTCTTTTCATCTGGTCTCTGTATAGTTTATATTAAAGCAGTGTTCCAGCGGTAACCAAGGAAACGCTGTGTCTGGTCTGTGTCTGTGTTCCAGAGGCGCCTCTGCTGTCAGAGAGAGAACCTGCAATCTCATTCAGAATCTCTGCTGTTGTTTTGTTTCTTCAGGCATGTAGTACATTTCACAAAGCTTGTCAGAACATTCTGTTTTTGCTTCAGATTTGGTTATTATTCAGTTAAATTATGTGTATGATTATTATTATATAACTAAATGATATGTATATGAATTAAATAATTAAAATTAAATAATTGTAATTACAGATTTAGGTTAAATAAAGATGTCAGTCTTTTTTTCCTCTCTCTCTTTTAAGGAAACAAATCAAAAAAAAAAAAAAAAACTAATTCAACTAATTGTTTCTAATATTCTGTATGCTGCTCAAATCTCAGACCGGCCGGTGCCTAGTTCAGGTATGTCGAAAAACTCCCAACTCATTTTCTCCTCAAATCATCCGAAATCGCTGCAGAAGCACAGACCCAGTGTTTACAAAGTGAACGTGCAAGGATGGTCAAACACTCTTTATTAAAAAAAAAAAAAAAAAAAAAAAAAAAAAAAATTTGTATAAATAAATGTAAACAACGATGTAGGACGATTTTGAAGTTGGAGGAGAAAAGTGTTGGGAGTTTTAAGACGTATCTTGAACCGTTTTGTACACAGAGTATGCATCGCAGGGGCTAGACAAGACCAGCAACAAGTGTGTATTTATTTTTTTTTTATTATTTATTTTTATTTTTTTATTTTTTTAAGAAAATTACAGATCGTTTGGTTATATAAGTTGCGACTGATAAATTTTTTGCGACTGAAGAAAGGGATCTTGGATGACATGGAGGTGAGTACATGATCAGGATATTTGTATTCTGAAAGTGGAGTAATTATTTTAATATCTTGCCGTCATGTACTCTGCATGGAAGATATGTGTTTAGTTGTGTGTATTGTGATCGCTCCGCGCAGCTTGTAGGTCTTTGTATAACAGCAATATCTGTTCACTCACAATTGTCTAGAAATGTATGGATGAATAGTGAATGTTTGTCGTTGTTATTACTTGTAGTTCTGATAAAGAATAGAGCGATACGTTAGTGTACAAACTGCAGTGCTGTATCAATAACACATATAACATGACTGTTTGGGTGTTTACCACCGATCTGTGGGCTCAGTAATGGTGATGGGTGTTCTGTTATTGACCTGCGCTGCACACGGTAGACCAATCACAACAGACTGCATCATCAGACCAATCACAACAGTTTAGCGTCACGCAAAGGAGGAGTTTGGAAAAATGAATCGTTAAATTAATTGTTTGGGAGTCACTGAGCAAAAAAGGAAAAAATAAATGCATATTTTAAGATGATGAAAGTGTTTTTTGACCCTGCATGCACGCCAATCTTTTGTTGGAGACTCCCAAAACCAAAATATGAACCTTTCATTATCCATAATAAGGGCACTTTAAAACAACATCGGCTCAGAACAAATACTTCCTTAAAAAAAAAAAAAAAAAAAAAAAGGGGGATCACAAACACAGGCTTATTTCTGATCTGTGTCACATGTGTAAAAAAATCAGTTTTTAGTGCAGTGTAAAGGCAGCCATTGGTTTTGGAGTTATGACTTCAGACAGACTACATCTTCAGTGTTTTCTGGAGAGACGTGCAGATTTTATTTAATTTTTTCTTCCCATCACATCTGTCAACTATTGTTATAGAAACCATTTCAGATAAACCTGACCCTAAATTGTTATGTAAAAACTAAAGCTGTAATTGGTTGCTTTCCATTTTCCCTTTTAAGAGGTCAGTTCTGTGCCAGAATAAACTGCAAAGTGGACCAGACTTCATGCTGACAGTCAAACTAAAGACGTCAGACTAGGTTAACATTACTACAACCACTGTCTCTCTTTCAGTCCGACAACAAAACAGTTTAGGTTTCTGTCAAGAACAGTCACAGATCATTTTAGGATTCAGGTCGTGTGTGTGTAAAATGTACCTTGATGAACTGGAAAGCGTCGCTCTCCTGTAGAAGCCTCTCAAAGCCCCCGAGTGAACGTCCTGCAGACGGGTTTGATCCTGTGCTATTTGACTCAGGTTCTGCTGGATTCCCGAACACTGCTCACCGTCACGAGCACTGATACATTCACGCAGCGAGGACAGAAAGCATCCAGGTGTGGCAATAGACGTCTCTCGGAAAGCATCCAGGTGTTGATCTGCGTCGTCCCGGTAGGCCTAGAAGAGATCAGCTATTCTTTAAAACTAAAAACTTCATAAACATTAAAAACAAGACGTGAAGGACAGAGTGCTTAGTCTGTAAAAGAAACTAACGCCACAGAACTAACTTCACCTTGTTTTGCCGTTCAATCTCTTTTTGTTCCAGTCGGTTTTTTTCTGCCTTAAGGATCTTTCTGTTGGTCTTGTGCAGCTGAATGTCAAGATAGGCCTAGAGAAAACAACAGAGAACAAGAGCGCTCACATCTGCTGATCATGCAACACTTGGTTTGTTTCACTTCACTTTTACACACACACACACACACACACACACACACACACACACACACACTCGCAAACTTCCCTTCAGAGAATCCCCACCGCCATCTTAAAGAGCACTGCACTTCATCAAATGGATGGTTTATGTATTAAAATGAGCTGAAAATAGCTGTAACTTCATTAGCTGAAGCAGTAAATGCTACACAATGATAAATGGCAGTACTGGAGTATTCAGTCATATACTGTATGTTTGAACCAGACGTTTATTTTCAACAAGAAGAGTACGATGAATAAGAATGAAAGTGAACTTCATGTATCGCTCTCTAAATCTCCAGATTTCGTTATCAAACTGCTAATAATGATTGCTAATGTTACACAAACCAGGTTCCCGTCCTGTGAGTTTGACAGGAGCGGCTACATGTTTGTGACGGTAGGAAACATCAAACATCAGTCTTCGGTACACTGCAGTTTTATTGAGAAAATGCTGAGCAAAGACTCTTACTAATGAATTTGCACAAACTTTGTCTTCAAGCATATTAAAAAACACCAGATGTAAACAATGTTTAAAAACTTGATTTTCACCAAGAGGGGTCTTTAAACAGATAATACTCCTTGAAGCTCCTTAAGTCGTAATTATGAGTCTACAAAGGACTGTATGGGACTGTTGTGTTTTTGTGTTCACGGAAATATGGCTCAGCAACAGTGTTCTGGACTGTGCTATTCTTCTCGATCAGCTGACATGCTATCGAGCGGACAGAGTTGTCATCGCTGGGGGTCAATCACGCGCCAGCGGGCTTTGTGTTTACATCAATGATGCGTGGTGCTGCGATGATGTTGTGGTCTGCAAACACTGCTCACCCAAAAATACACCAACACATCAACTTTCCAACACGGTGGAAGACCTCAGGCAGTGCGGGTCGGCAGCAACACATCCAGCACCATCACACTGAACACTGGGGCCCCCCAAGGATGTGTGCTGAGCCCCCTCCTCTTCACTCTGCTGACCCACGACTGCACACCGTCACACAACTCCAACCTCTTCATTAAGTTTGCGGATGACACGACTGTGGTGGGTCTCATTAGCAACAGAGATGAGACAAAACTACAGGAGCGAGGTGAGCCACCTGGCCGGGTGGTGCAGTGACAACAATCTCTCTCTGAACGTGGAGAAGACGAAGGAGATTGTTTGACTTCAGGAGAGCGCACACTCAGCATGTTCCACTGACCATCAACGGTGCGACTGTGGAGAGAGTGAGCAGCACCGAGTTTCCTGGGTGTGCACATCACAGAGGACCTCTCCTGGACCGACAACACCGCAGCAGTGGCCAAGAAATCACAGCAGCGTCTCTACTTCCTCCGCAACTGAGGAGAGCCAGAGCCCCCCCCCCCATCATGTACACCTTCTACAGAGGCACCATCCAGAGCATTCTGAGGAGCTGCATGACTGTGTGGTATGGAGCCTGCTACGTGTCCTGCCGGAAGACTCTGCAATGCATAGTGAGAGCAGCTGAGAAGATCATTGGTGTCTCTCTCCCCTCCCTCCAGGACATTTATGGAAACCCGTCTCACTCGAAAAAGCCCTCTGCATCGCAGGTGACCCCACCCATCCGTCACACAGCTTCTTCAGTCTTGCTGCCATCAGGGCGGAGACTGCTGAGTCTCCAGGAGCAACAGAGATGCGATGAGAGTCTCCAGGACCAGCAGGCTGTAGGGAAGCTTAATACGTTAGGGTGTTTGGGAAGCTGAACAAGATACTTTGGTTTATGATTACCGACAAAACACTTTGGAAGTTTTTAGTGAGTTTAGCCGATGTAAGAAGAGTCACTGGGCCTGGACACAGCGGACCTACCTTGAAATCCTTCATGGTGTTCTTCAGAGTTTTGATGGCGTGTCCCGAGTGCGTTCCTCGATGGTGCAGGCGTTGCAGAGGAACAAGCGCTCATCCAGACATAGTAGCGGAAACATCTCGTCGTGCTCCAGACACTTCCTCTTCCTCATGTCTCCGAGCGGCTCCACCAGCGGATGCTCTCTGAACGCCGGCAGCTCCAGATGAGGCTGGACGTGCTGCGAGCACATGGACACTTCACACTTCAGGCAGGTTTTAAACCGCCACTGGACCCTTCCCGTCTCCGCTGGCGTCCTCGGGACAGTAATCACAGTGAACCTGGGCGGCTCTGAGAGACGTGTCGCTCCGGCTCTGGACGGAGCGCTCTGATTGGCCACGACGCCGGATACTGTCAGCAATGTTGGCCAGTTTGAAGTTCTTCTGCCAGTTGGCGGAGCAAGTGCTCGGTGACCTGCTGCCGGCACTCGGGACATCGCAGACGGCCGTGGTCCGAGCGGCTCTTGAGTCTGCGCAGGCAGGGCAGGCAGAAGTTATGACCGCAGGGCAGCAGGTGTGGATCACGGTACAGATCCAGACACACTGGACACGTCAGCTCCTCCTCGAGAACGCTGCTGTCTCCAGCAGACGTCGCCATGATCAGAAGACCTGTGGAGAGCCGGACCACAACAGATCTAGAGCTACTGTTAACAATACAGTTTGCTTCCTAACTAAGTAGTGTGAAGAATTTGCCAAATTTGGACTAGTTTAACCCAAAGAGGACATCATGTCATTCTAAATCCACATTTTGCTTATTTTTGTATTAATATAATTGTCAAAATAAATAAATACATAAATTACTGTAATGATATCTTCCAGCTGAAGACAATCCACTTGTTTTAAATAAGACTGAACACATTATAGAGAGTCCCAGTTACACTATTTCGATAGTCCACTTTAGACATTAACTGTAAGTAACTTTGTAACTACATGTCAGCTAGCTCTCAGAGCATCTGTAGACTGTTAGGTTTGGGTTATACAATAAGTTGTTGTACTTGCAAATATACTTATAATCAGTAGAACATCTGTTGAGCTTCAAAATAATGTGTTGTCAGATGTTATTGGCGCTTTTTTGTAATATGTGAGGTGTGCGGGGGGTGTGTGCTCTTTTTTTTTAGGCGGGGAAAAAGGGATACATTTTTTACATGTATTTACACTTTGGTTTGAAAACAAACAGCGCATCGGCTCAACACTGCTGACACAGAAGAGCGTACACCGCCTGCGTACTGCTCAGAATTGCAAAAAAAATGGCGCTTCGCTGATTTGGAGAGACACAGAGAAGAGGAATTGTTGAATAAAATCGTTATTTTTGTTTTCTTTGTGTACAATCAGTATTCTCTTCGCTTCATAACGTTACGGTTGAATCACTGATGGCAGATGGAGTATTCTGACGATGCTTTTCACTCTTTCCTGGAGCTTGACACTGTTATTTATTTGACAGTCTATGGGACAGTCACAGGCCTCCCTGTTTTCATCCAGAATATCTTAAATTGTGTTCCGAAGACGAACAAAGCTTTTACGGGTTTGGAGTATCCCTTTAAGCAGACGGTCTACTAATACTCTAACGACTGCTGGTTGACATGTAGCTGCAAAGTTACTTTTAGGTAGCAGAACACCTAAAGAGGACTCTTACAATAAAGTGTTACCAAAGTTCCTGCAGGTGACCATCATTACGGTCCAAGCACCAACAATCAGTTCATAGCACTGGCATGCATAAATACAACGTTGATATTGTGATATTGTGTTTGTCTGTTCTGCATGCTAGCACTATACACTACCAGTCTTTAAAGAATTCTCTTCTGCTCACCAAGCCTGCATTCATTTGATCCAAAATACAGCCAAAGCAGCAATATTGTGAAATATATTATACTATTTAAAGTGCCCCTATTATGCCATTTCCAATAGAGCCTTTCATGCAGTGTGTAAAGTAGCTGTATGTGAATGTAAACGATCAGCGAAGCTGTAAAGCTGAAAGTGAACGGTAAATAAAGTTATCGTCTCCCAAAATAAAGAATTGACTCTCTACAGCCTGAACGAGTCGTTAGTAATTAGAATCCCACTTCTGTGACCGCTACACATTTGCATAATTCCTGCCTATGTTCTACGCTGGCCGGCCGCGAACAACTGGACCCCGCACACAAACACAAACACATCATTTAAAAAAAATAAAAAAATAATAATTCTCAGAGAGTTCATAGCGGGATTCACTAAACGCTGACTCTTGAAAGATGGATTATGGCTCATGGAAAGGAGGAGTTTAGAGAGACTGAATATTTGAACTGCTTCGAACGAATCGTTTGAGAATCGCTGAAATGATGTGATATTAAATGCATATTTTGAGAAAGCAAAAGTGTTTTTTGACGTTGCTTTGTTGTAGGAGATCCTAAAAAATATATGGGGAAATTTTGTATTATGGGGACTTTAAAATAACTGTTTTCTGTGTGAATCTCTGGTTAAAGTTGTAATGTAGTATTTCTGTGATGTGCAGCTGTATTATTTTCAGCATCATTACTCCAGTCTTCAGTGTCACATGATCTTCAGAAATCATTCTAATATGATGATCTGCTGCTCAAGAAACATTTCTGATTATTATCAATGTTATGTTGAAAAACAGCTGAGTATTTTTTTTTTTCAGGTTTCTTTGATGAATAGAAAGTTCAGAAGAACCGCATTTATCTGAAATATAAATATTGTGCAACATTACAAATGTCTTTATCATCACTTTTGATCAATTTAAAGCATCACCTGCTAATAAATAAAAGGTATCATTTCTATAATCTATATAACACAATGTTACAAAAGCTTTTAATGTCATATGAATGCTGATCTTTGGATCTTTCTATTCATCAAAGAATCCTAAAAACGGGACGGACAGGCAGACAGCACAACAACAGCATTATAACTGTGAATTATAATAATGTGTGTATGAAGCACAGCTTACCTTCAGCAGCTTCAGGAAGAGAAAGAGAAAGAGATCAGGATCAGATCCCGCAGAGGAACTGTTACAATCACTGCTGAACACAACTATCACATCACATCCACAGACGAGGCTGACAAACAGAGCTCTCTCACACACACACACACCTGACAGCGGCACAATGAAGACCACAGCACACACACTTTCATTCAGTCACAAACACACACCTGACAGCAGCACACAATGAAGATCACAGCACACACACTCTCATTCAGTCACAAACACACACCTGACAGCAGCACAATGAAGATCACAGCACACACACTCTCATTCAGTCACAAACACACACCTGACAGCAGCACAATGAAGATCACAGCACACACACTCTCATTCAGTCACAAACACACACCTGACAGCAGCACAATGAAGATCACAGCACACACACTTTCATTCAGTCACAAACACACTGTTCTGTGGTTTAGCTCCCTCGTGTTCTAGACACTATGAACCAGCACTCACACACAGAGACAAGCCCTGCTCTCTTCAGCTCTTAATCTCACACATGTTAGTTCTGACCTACATGCGGCCGCTTAACACTTACTTTTAATTATATTTCTGAAAGAATCCACCAGATTTGTTTTTGATGCACTTGTTGAGCTGCGAGAATCTACACAGACGTATAAACTAATGACACGCGTGTACAATCATCTGTGAATCATCTATAAGCGCTTATAGCCGCACAAACCTGAGAATCGATGTCGCGTGAAGCTTCCGGTTGGTTCTTCGTGATGTTTGCTCTTATTGTGAAGAAGAGCTCATTCATGATCCGCCCACTCTCTCGCGTTTCCGCTAACCAGATTTTAAACTACTGTCAGTTACGACATTGTTGCAAAACACCATACGGGTAACAAGCACGTCTGATTAAAAGCAGAATTTAAAAAAAACTTATTTATTTAATCAGTGGTTTTCTCAGTGCCTCGCACTGAACGAAGGGAAGTTATTAAGGTAATATGCCAGTTGCGTTTCTGGCTACAGCAAGCTGGCTGAAGGCTGATTCTGGCTACAGCAGTGCTGACTAATGACGTCAACCAATCAGAAGACTCGCTTGATAGCACGTGACCAGTATATCAGGATGCTGCGTCACACGTCATCGCGGCTTGCTTCTGTCAGTGCCCAGCAAAAGCACGTTTGATCGCGGTGTTGTAGTGTTATGATGGAGGAGTTGTATAAAATGCCAAGGTAACAAATATACAAATACATATAATATCAACATTATGTGCAAAGAGGTGACATTACATGCAAAGCACCATTTATAGACATATGCAACAGTCAATAAATAATACAAAACAAAAGCTTTAACAAAATAAATTACAAATATTAAATAAATTAATTGTTTTAATAGCTTTGAGATTCTTGGAAGACGAAATAGTTTGGACATACTGTTGAACCTCTTTTTCAAAAACAATATATAAAGGATTTTGATGAGTGAATTTACTGCGGTGAATATGAAATTTTGCAAGAAGTAACAATAGGTTAATAATAAAATATTCATTATTTTTGTCCTTTTGAATATTAAAGAAGCCAAACAGTACATCCTTAAAAAGCAGAGAGAAACCCTGGAGGGCACTGCGATTGATAACATTAGAGAATTCAATCCTAAATAGCTGTGTGTGAAGACAATCCCAAAAGATATGCATATCAGTTTCATTCGGGTCTACCACAAAAAGAGAGCAGCTTGTATCTATGTTTGAGTTAAAACTTTTCAAAAACACTTTTATCTGAGTAAAATCTGTGTAACCAATTTGAAAGAGATTTCTCTAACCTTGTTAGTTATTATGTATTCGAAGACAGAGTCCATACGTTTTTCCAATCAATATGATCAACCACATTCTTCCAATAAGACACCACATATGGAGTTGTTACAAGCTCCTTTTGAAAAAGAGATCTAATCTTATAGTTACGTGATGAAGGAGGTGACAAAAAGCATAGTTTTCCTCCTGGGATTTCAAATGGGTCTAAAGATAAAGATAAAGTGCTGGATGATCTAACAGAGTCCCTTAAAAGCATAACAGCTCCTTTGGGAATAGTGTACATGATGATGGAGAATTCTTTGGGAGTTACTGGAAACTTAAATTTACATAAAAATTCTTCGTAACTTAAAAGAAGACCTTCTGAGTTAAATAACTGGGAAACAATCAGTGGCATTAATTGAATGCACATAGATAAAATCATACTTTTCTTTTACAGGACGTTGAAGTCGGAGTAACATCCGGAGATTTGCAGCTGTTAATGAGCTTTGAATGCAAGAAACAACGATCGATCCTGACGAGCTGAACCAATCAGAGGGCCAGAAAAAACCTCCGTCTGTATCCAGAGCCAGAATCCCCTCGTGTCTTACCAGAAGCGTCAGAGCGGAAGGAAATACAGTTCACCGTTGATGAAGATACGATACAAGGCTACAGCAGTCTGAAGAATATCCTCCAGACGCATCAGACAGGACTGAAGCAGAGCACGAGTTGCGGCGCGTTAAACAGGAACATGAAGATGTAGCTGTGATGACTGAAGAGGAGGAAGGAACGGGGAGTTGGACATCTTCAGGAGACACAAGCGTGCCGGACTTCAGGAGAAAGTGTCGGAGCTCAGATGAAGGCTGAGGACAGTGAGCTTCATGAAGCAGAAGAGTCTTTTCAAACATACTCCAGCTCTGTGTGGAGTCAGATAACACCGAGCCGCCTTGTAAACCAGGAGGCTCTTCCTTTAAGAGCCTGCTCTGTACTACTCCAGAGGGGCCGAGATACTGCAGAGGCCCAGGATTCAGTCCAAGAGACTCCACGTCTGCAGTGTTTGTGACAAACTCTTCATCTACAAGTGAACGCTGAGGAGACACAGACGCTTGCACACCGGTGAGAGACCCAAGGACTGCTGGCTCTGCTCCAAGGCCTTCCTCCTGTGCAGACACAAGAAAAAATCCCTTCAGCTGCAGTCAGTGTGGACACAGGTTCAGACGCTGGAGAAAGCTGCGGCTCCACTGGCGCTCTCATGCTGGAGAAAGTCTGTTCATGTGCCGCCGCTGCGGGAAACACTGCAGGACCCTGAAGAGCATGGCTTACGTCCACCACGACTGACCAGCAGAGAGCGCCTCTCAGAGAGGAAGAAACAGATGTAAGAATCAGCCGGCAGCCATATCACCCTGGAGCCCAAGACCGGTTGCCACCTGAAGCTAAGCAGGGCTGAGCCTGGTCAGTACCTGGATGGGAGGTAAGACCTGGGGAAAACTAGGTTGTGCTGGAAGAGGTGCTAGTGAGGCCAGCAGGGGGTGCTCACCTGTGGTCTGTGTGGGTCCTAGCGCCCCAGTGTAGTGGTGGGGACACTATACTGTCAACAAGCACCGTCCTTCGGATGAGACGTTAAACCGAGGGACTCTCTGTGGTCAGTAAAAATCCCGGATGTCTTTCGAAAAGAGTAGAGGTGTGACCTCGGCATGGCTAAATTTGCCCATTGGCCTCTGACCACCATGGCCTCCTAACAATCCCCATATCTGCTGATTGGCTTCATCACTCTCTCCTCTCCCCCAGTAAGCTGGTGTGTGGTGGGCGTTCTGGCGCAATATGGCTGCCGTCGCATCATCAGGTGGATGCTGCACACTGGTGGTGGATGAGGAGATACCCTCTGACTATGTAAAGCGCTTTGAGTGCCTAGAAAAGCGCTATATTAATGTAAGGAATTATTAATTATTATAAGAATCAGTGGAGATTGTGAATACTGTAGTATCATACTGTTTTTTTCTCAAGTGTCTCAGATGTAATTGAAATAAATTGAGTTGTATGTGTTCTTTATAAGAACCAGAGGCCCGAATACACTGGATCATTGCTACACTCAGTTTAAGCATGCCTACATGTGGGTGGACAGAACAATTTGTGCTGCAGTAAACAAACACACTGCTGCTTACAATGCCGGTCTTTTGTCGGGGAACATGAGCGAGTACAAAGCATCGTGTTATGCTCTCCGACGCACAGTAAGAGCCGCCAAACTCCGATACAGGGAACGAATAGAGTCTCATTTTCAGCTAAATGACTCCCGACGCATGTGGCAAGGACTAAGGACCATCTGTGCCTTTGGAAACAAATCCTCTGCAAAGGTGAGAGCAGACCCGTCGCTGGCTGACGAGCTAAACACTTTCTACGGCCGCTATGAAAACAATCTAAGCAGCGTGAGTCTGCCGATCAGCGCGTCAGGAAACAGCAGTCAGAGCAGCGATAATCATGTAATCACCGTGTCTGAGGACGAGGTTTGGAGGGTTCTAAAGCGAGTGAACGTCAGGAAAGCAGCCGGACCTGATGGGATTTCTGGCTGTGTTCTGAGGTCCTGCACTGATCAGCTCGCTGGTTTGTTTACATCTATTTTTAATGAGTCCCTTACTGCCTCGGTGGTTCCCATCTCCTTTAAAAAAATCTGTTATCATCCCTGTGCCTAAGAACAATAAACCCCTTTTGTCTGAATGACTATCGTCCAGTTGCATCAATACTATTCACATCAATAGTAATGAAGGTCTTTGAGGGACTGGTTAAAAAGTACATTTGCTCCTCCATCATGGATACTTTATACCCTGTTCAGTTTGCCTACGGCCCCAATAGATCCACTGATGATGCCATCTCTCACATCCTGCACTCTTCTCTCACACACATTGACAGCAATAACAGGAACTATGTAAGGCTGCTATTTATCGACTATAGCTCAGTTTTCAATACTATAGTCCGCATAAAGCTAGCTTCTAAACTCATGGACCTCGGCCTGAATTCTTCACTATGCAACTGGATTTTTGATTTCCTCACTGGCAGACCTCAAGTGGTGAAAGCAGGCCAGTTCACCTCTAACTCCATCACCCTGAATGTAGGTGCTCCACAGGGCTGTGTCCTGAGTCCCCTGCTCTTCTCTATCTACACACATGACTGCGTGTCTTCCCACAGCTCCACATCGATTATCAATTTTGCTGATGATGTGGTTCTGGGCCTCATTCACAACAATAATGAGACCGCATACTTGGATGAGGTAGAGAAACTCCACATCATGGTTCCAGGACAACTGTCTCTCTCTGAATGTGAGTAAAACTAAAGAGCTGATTGTTGACTTCAGGAAGAGACAGCAGCAGCAGCCCTATACTCCTCTTATGATCAGCTGGAGCCCTGTGGAGAGGGTGAGCAGCTTCAAGTACCTCGGTGTTAACATCTCCGAGGACCTGACTTGGACTACACACATTCAAACACAGGTTAATAAAGCCAGACAAAGACTGTACCATCTGAGACAGCTGAGGAAATTCAGTGTTCTCACCAGCAATCCTGAAAACTTTCTATTCAGGGGCCATAGAAAGTGTATTGACTCAGTGTATCTCAGTGTGGTATGGGAACAGCTCCAGTCATGACTGCAAAGCCCTGCAGAGAGTTGTGCGCTTAGCTGAGCGCATCTCAGGGTCTGCTCTCCCCTCTCTGCAGGACATCTACCTCAAACGCTGCAAAAGCAGAGCTGTTAAAATCATCAAGGACTCCATCCACCCCAGTAACCATCTTTTCACTTTGCTGCCATCTGGTAAGCGCTTCCGTAGCCTGATGGCAAAAACTGAGAGACTTAGGAGGAGTTTCTTCCCCCAGGCCATCAGGCTCCTAAACTCAAAACTCAGTCTCTTAACTTCTACATGACTTCACTAAATAATCACTTAATAATCAGTAAGATATTCATCATTCTCTACCTCATATCTACCTCATACTGACGTACTGACAGTGTCACTACCTGTTTGCACATTCGCCTCTTGTACATCCCTGGGTATCTTAATATTTAAGACTACAGTATACTTTCATGCACATTATTTTCTATTCTTTATTTAATTCTACAGTATACATCTTTTTTATATTTTATTCTTATATTTGTATTGTTTACTTTTATTTTCATTCTTTCATACCTATATTTATGTATATTTTCCTCTGTATTGTATTCTTTAATAATTGCACTGTCCATGGAGCGGACCTGACTCACATTTCACTGCTTGTAATATATGCTCTATATAATCGTGTATTTGTAAAAAAAAAAAAAAAAAAAAAGGGCCGGTAGTGAGCGAGCTTTGTAGGCATTCTTAAACTGAGTGTAGCAATGATCCAGTGTATTCCGGTCCTCTGGTTGGACAGGATATATGTTGATAAAAGTTCAGCATGACCTGCCTAAGGTTGGCTTTGTTAAAGTACTCAGCGATGATAAGAGCTGTGTCAGGATGTTTGTTGATGTTGCCGCTGAGCACATCGTGGAGCTTAGACAAAGCCAAACCGGTGTCAGCTTGTGGTGGGATGTAAACAGCAGTAACAATGATCGATGAAAACTCCCGGGGCAGATAGAATAGGTGGCAAATAAAGGATAAATGTCCCAGATGAGGCGAGCAGGAGCGCGACAGAGTGGAGATATTCCTGGGGTCACACCATTTCTTGTTAATCATGAAACACACTCCACCACCTTTGGATTTACCGGCGTTAGCTGTTCTGTCCATCCGTAAAACAGAGATGTTATCAGACGGCGTTACAGCAGTGTCCGGGCCCGAGGTCGTTAGCCATGTTTCAGACAAAGAAAGGATGTTACAGTCCCTTATGTCCCATTGGAAACTTATCCTGGCTCTAAGATCGTCCATCTTATTCTCCAGAGATTGGACATTGGCGAGCAGAATGCTCAGTAGAGGAGGACTGTGAGCTCTTTTCCTCAGTCTGTTGCGAATCCCAGCGCGTTTCACGCAGTGTTTCTTGATCCATCGCCGCGGTGGTTTATTCAGGTGGCCATTATTCATTTCGGCGTTCCAGATAATCTTAGATGGCCACGATGGGTTTGAGGATAAAGTGTCCTGAAACAGGTCAGTGAAGCGGTGTCCAATGTCCCAAAGTGTTTCTTTGTTGTAAATTATCAGTGCAGAAGTTATGTGAGAAAGCAAAAGTAAATAAAAAATTAAATAAAAACACATTCTAAGCGGAGCGACCTTGACGGCGTCCGAACTCGGCGGCACCATCTTGGAAGATATTAGTATTTCCTTCATGTTCAGAAAAAGCTGGTCATGTTTAAAGAATCATATAATTCATAAAATGAGCCTAACCCAGCAATCTGGCAGCGTTTGAATGTTAATTATCTTCTTTATTGTTACTTATTTCTATTTACTCTTCATCATTAGACTAACAAGATAAAGGATGAACAGTGTTTGCATTGGTCTGTGATTTCAGCTGAACACAGAACAGCTGATAAGATTATGATTATGAACAACACTAATCTAATGACGATGAGACATAATTTTGTGTGGATTTGTTGTGTACTGTTTTGCTAAAGATACATTCTTAATGCAGAGGGACAGAGAGTGAAATTGTATTTATATATATATATTATATATATATATATATATATATATATATATATATATATATATATATATATATATATATATTTATATATTATTATTATTATTGAAATGAATGAAGACAACCCTCAAACAATAACAAATACATCTCAAAGTTACATATTGTGCATAATAAATAATCATCTCTCGGGGTTTCTGCTGGAATAAATGCGGCCATACAACAGATAATAAATGCATCTCATGTGTATATGATCTAAATAAAACCCAAAGTGTACAACAGCATTTAGTTTTCACCAAATTACTTAATATTAAGTGGTTTAAAAACACATGAAAATAATTTTAACCCACACCCAGATCCACCACCAAAATCATAAATATATATTTATCTCTCTGTCTCTCTCTCTCAATTCAGTTCAATTCAATTCAATTCAATATGTGCTTTATTGGCATGACAATTCTTTACAATGTATTGCCAAAGCAGTGTTTACATTGAATCTAGAACAGATATATATGTACCAAAAACATGCATGTACATACATTTAAAAAGTAGAACAAATAACATTTTAGAATTCTACGAACAATTTATATTTATTTTCTCTCTCTCCTAATGGATCCTCCACATTCCTCTAAGAATAAGTAACTGAACTCTACTTATAACTAATAATTATCAACTTGTCTTCCCCCCTTTGTTTCTTCAGAACTTAGAAACACAAATATTAAGAAGACATTTAAACATTTGTGCCATCTGAGACATTTGAGTTCGGCGACTCGTTCGAATCCCACAGTCACCTGCTCCAGCGTTAAATCACACAGTTCACATGTGATCTCTGCAGAGAAAAGGAATTACATTTTTCACTGAGAATAAAATACAATTCACTCAATACTACTGAATGAGTTTGAGGTATATGACAGTGTTTCACGAATCTGAAGTATAAAGTATTGCTGTACTTACAGTCCTCTTCATATCTGATGTTGTAGGCGACTGGTCCTCTGATGGTGAAGCCCAGGTAGAAAGACACCTGGCCTGGATTGCACACACTGGACAGATTGTGAGGAGTGACTGGAATCTGTTGTCCATCTCTAACAGCAAACACTCTGTCATTCTTGACCTCCCCGTTGATACGCTGAAGACATTCGACGTCTGCATGTTCATGTCCTTCAGTGAGGATCTCCAGAGCAGTTCCATCTAGTTTTGAGGCGTGAACCAATCTCTGCAAACCTCTTTCTTTCCCAAAGAAGAACAGAGGCACCAGGTAGCGACCGCGGAGGTATTTCTGATACTTTCTCTTGTATGAATGGTGCATTTTTCTGAGACACTTTTCAAGGTTTGGCGGGTTTGTGATTTCTGGCTGTGCTTCATCAGGCCAAAAGAGCAAAAGAATCAAGAGGTAAAACTCTGGGCTTCTGTCTTGCATTTCTCTCAGCCAAAGTTTCTGTAACCTGGCCTGAAGATCTTCTATTTTTTCACACGGATCACCTGACTGACTCAAGATGATGTTGGCAAGGATGTAGAGAACGGTTTGGGTTTCATCATCAGATCGTGGATTTTTAAGTGCACTCTGATGCTCTTTAAGCACATTGATGTCTGATTTTAGGAAATGAAGCAGTCCTCCAAAAGACTTCATCTTTTTCTCTTTCAGGGTCGTCTCAACAGTCTGCCTTGTCTGTGTAAAATATTTCTTGTAGCAATTTTCAACATCTCTATGAATGTAGACTGGTTCCTCTTTATTGATCCTTGGTTTTGAGAATGCCAGATACCATTCAAAGAAATCATATTTCGTCTCAATATCATCTTTGACAGCTTTGATGAAATTAATGTGTTTATGACGCACGTATGATTTTGCAAACCTTGTATCAATCATGATCTTGCAAACCTGGAGGAACCCCAAGAGCCCGCTATAATTGAATGTGGTGTTGTCTTCTGGGTCATTTTCAGCTGCTTCCTCTTCTTTTTTAAATGCAATCAATGGCAGACTTTGTAATGGGCCAAACACTCTTCAAAGTCTGAGGATGGCTTTTTAGTTTCACTCAGCAGTTTTGGTTTTTGAGAACTTGCCCCAATGTATCCTTAATACAAGAATTGTTGGGATCTCGTTTAAATGGCCTCCTCTTCTGCCCTTCTTCTTCTGCCTTTTCATATTTGTTGTCCTCTTTTACATTAATGTAATAAAAACGTGCAAGTGTTTGAGGAAAATAAGGCTCTGTGGAAAACAAATTTGCAGCCAACTCCAGCAAACGAATGCATTGTTTACGATTATTTCCCCTTTCATACATGATGTCAAGAATCAGTCTGGAAAACTGTTCCTTTCCTTGTATTGTGATTAATATATTCTTGGAAATTTGTCCATAATTACTCTCCTTTCCTTTCACCATGCTGTTCAAGAAGTCAAGAGCAATGTCAAATCTTGTCAGTTTTGTGCTCAGTGAGTATTTTTTAGACAGGCATCAGCCAATCTTTGGATGTGCCAGACGAATGCATTGGTCTTCTTGTTCTCCTTCTGAGTATGTTACTATGAGATCCTCGAAAGGCTTCATTATTGTTTCCAGGTTGGGGTTTTCCTCATTGAATCGCTGTTCTATTTTTGGAAATGAATTCCTCACATAAAAGCTTCAACAAGTGTGAATCTGGACATATGAGTTTTATCAAAGCCCAAAAAAACTGAGAAGTCTTGTGCTGCTGGACTTTGTGTGCTTTTTCAATATGATTCACCATTTCTGCTGTGATCAGTTTCTCTGCATCTTCTTCCTGGAAACCTCCCTCCATTATGTTAAAGGCATGAAACTTTTGTGTCACTTTCCTTTTGTTTCAATTCCAAGCCTTTTTCTGTAATCAGAAAATCAGTAATCAAGAAGTACGAGGTGAGTATTATCATAATGTAAGAATAAATACAAATAATGGGTTAATAAAAACAAAATAACAATGATAAAAGATTAGAGAAGATTACACCTGGCAGAGGTCTGGAAGGTTTATCAGGCGAGAACAAAAGAAACATGACTGAGGCAGATACTAGAAAAACATTACTTGACATTTATAGATAGATAGATAGATAGATAGATTAATTTAATTTCATTTTATGTAATAATAAACTCAGACTGTCTCCTGCACCCTTATATTTCCCTAACCAACTTCCAAACCAAACAGACCTGCCAGTCCCAAGCCCGGGTAAAGGAGGAGGGTTGGGCATAGGGTTAGCAACCCCATCCCATAAAACGTACCCTGCTACAGAAACGCAAACCATAGAATTAACAAGAAAACTTAGCCCTGGGAACTGATGGGTCCTTAACAAGGATTATGACACCCAGTAGTGAAAGCCGGAAGATACTGGAAGCTATAAGGAAGACACTCCCCCTTCTTTCGACCAGAGGACCAATATTGGTACATGGAAGTAAGAACCATGTGTAGATAGGGAAGAAAATTGAAGTAGCAGCAGAGATGAAGAATTACAAAACCTCGCCCTGCTAGGAGTTAGTGAGACTATATGGTGCTATCTGGACAGAAGCGACTAGCCTCAGGACAGATGCTACTGTACTCTGGACATTAAGAGGATAACGCCCCTCACACACAAGGAGTTGCACTGATGCTTTCGAAAGAAGCACAGAGAGCGCTCATAGGATGGGAAGCGCATGGACCCAGAATCATTACAGCATCGTTCTGTACCAAGATGAAAAAGATCAGGATGAACGTCATTCAATGCTACACACCCACCAATGACAGCGATGAAGTCAACAAGGATCAGGGGAGAAGTGTCCTGAGAAAGACCTCACCATTTTGAAGGGGGACCCTAAATGTCAAAATTGGAATGGATAACTACGGGTACGAAGGTGTCATGGGGCGTCATGGGCTAGGAGACAGGAACGAGAACGGTGAGAGGCTGACAGACCTGTGCGCATTGAACAACTTGATTATCGGTGGCAGTGTTTTTTCCCTCACAAGGACATCCACAAAGCCACATGGGTTTCTCCAGATCACACAACAAAGTACCAGATTGACCACTTCTGCATTAGTAAGAAATTCAAAAGGTCTATGTAAGACGTGAGAGCGAAAAGACGAGCGTACGTGGCTTCGGACCACCACCTCGTGGTGCCCAGGCTAAAACTGAAGCTAAAGAAGAACTGGATGGCAACACACATGGAACAAAATAAGTACAACACTGCCTTCCTGAGAGATACTAACAAGCAGCTAGAGTTCAGGATAACCCACAATAACAAGTTTCGAGCCATAGAGGACCTGCTGGAAGAGGAGGAGGGTACTCGTGAAAGCAAGTGGAAATGGATTATGGAAGCAGTTAACATGCCAGGAAGTGCTTGGCCCCAAGAAGCACCAACACAAAGAGTGGATCTCTGTAGACACTCTGGCCAAGATTCAGGAGAGGAAGAACAAGAAGATGGTCGAAAGATGACGAATTAAAGAGGGATCACGCTGTTATCAGTGCCCAGGGAAAGTATTTAACAGGGTTCTGCTAAACAGAATGAAAGACCTTGTCGACACTCAGCTTAGAGATTAACAAGCTGGCTTTCGCAAGGACCATTTTCACAAATCATAGTTGAGCAGTCATTAGAGTGGAACTCACCCCTGTAACATTAACTTCCTGGACTACGAGAAAGCATTTGACAGCGTGGATAGGGAGACCGTGTGCAAGCTGCTCCAGCACAATGGGATACCTGACAAAATCGTCACCATTATCAGGAACTCATACAAGGGACTAAATTTCAAAGTGGAACATGGAGGGCAGCTCACTGAGGCATTCCAGGTGAGGACCGGGGTCAGACAAGGATGTCTACTCTGGCCATTTCTTTCTTCTGGCGATCAACTGGATGATGAAGACCTCCATAACTCAGAGTAGGCACGGAATCCAGTGGACACCTTGGACACGGCTAATTGACCTTGACTTTGCAGATGACTTGGCACTACTTTTTACACACCCATAAACAAGGGGGCTCAGATGCAGACATCAAACCACGGACAGGGAAAGCACGGACAGCATTTATAAAATTGCGGAACATCTGGAGATCCAAGGACCTTACCAACGTTCAAGGCAGTTCCTTTGTACGAAACCTAGAGAACTACAGCTGCCATCACCGATGAAGTACTGGATTTCATCAATTCAAAAAGGATCCATTGGAAGTATGCATATTTCCTACGATATTAGTAGCTGAATATAAATATACTTTATAAGACAGTAAAATGCATGCAGTCTTACCATTCTGCTGACAGTCAGCTCTTTGCCCAGTCCTCAACAGCATATGGCACCGCAATCCCTTTATATGCACAGAAATTGAGAAGTCCCACCCTCTCTGTGTCATAAACCTGTTACACCTGACCTTTTTTTTTTTTTGTGACATTTAGTCACATGTAAATAAAATGACTCACAAACAGAAAGTTAAATTTATGTTTGATCTTTATATCATTTCTCATTTATCTGTAATACACCAATATGTAACCGTTATCAGCAAGCTTACACACAGAGATGTGTTCAAAAAGTACCAAAACTCTATGAAAAAAAGAATATAAGCACAGTGATCTAGTTACTGGAAACCGGTCGAGGAGGTCTTTCCAGGAAACCACATTCACAAAAGCTTTGAAAATGAAAGTTAGGACACAATAGTTCCTGCTCTGAATGTGGCAGATTAATGTACAATATTCTGCTGGAATCTAGTTATGATGATTGGATAACAGACATCAGCATCCCTAAAGGAGTTATTATATGTGTGTGCATTTGTTTTCAGTTCAACAAAACCTATTTCCATTTCCAGTCAAACTACCCCAAGTTATAAATTGCATTGTTGGGACTATATTTGACTATATTCTACACTTCGCATTGTAAAATGTAGTCAAATGAACAGACATTTTAAACATGACATCCTTAAGCAAAGGACAACCAGTTTACTTTTCTTTCCTGTAAAATGAAAGTTAACACCTGATCAATAATGCCAGCAAACTCTCAAAGAATCTCAGGCAGCTGAAATATTCAGATTGTCGTTTAGATGAATCACGCAGTGCCTTTGACTCAAAGACAGGTTTATTTTTCATTTCTCTGAAAATTAAAGCATTGTCTCCAAACATCCATAAGAATATAAAATAAATAAATAAATAAATAAATAAATAAATGAAATAATAAAAATGCTTTTCAATAAACACTTCACATACAATATAAATTAATGAGTGTAATATAAAAACTGCAATATAATATTCTGCTAGAATCTTAAAAGAAATACGATTTGATTAGAAATCAGACAACAGTGGCCTCAGCACATAAGAGTTAACTTTTTTTATTAATTTTCTCACACAAAATAACATTGTCTTTGAGGTGGATGGATGGCTATTTTGATGAGTTTTCTGATCAAACCTGATAGAAAATATGTAAGGTTACTTAAGGTGAAGTCATTTGCATCTGCAAATAATCATCTATGCTGTTATTTAGTGTGATCAAATAATAAAAGGTATTTATCACACTTTGAGGCTGAGTGTCAGCAGTGAGTGTGTTTGTGTGTCAGCAGTGAGTGTGTGTCTGTGGTGTGTGTCTCAGCAGTGAGTGTGTTTCAGTGAGTGTGTGTCTGTGTCAGCAGTGAGTGTGTTTGTGTGTCAGCAGTGAGTGTGTGTCTGTCTCAGCAGTGAGTGTGTTTGTGTGTCAGCAGTGAGTGTGTGTCTGTGTCAGCAGTGAGTGTGTTTGTGTCAGCGCTGTGAGTGTGTGTCTGTGTCAGCAGTGAGTGTGTTTGTGTGTCAGCTGTGAGTGTGTGTCTGTGTCAGCAGTGAGTGTGTGTCTGCAGTGATTGTGTGTCAGCAGTGAGTGTGTGTCTGTGTCAGCAGTGAGTGTGTTTGTGGGTCTCGCTGGCTTTCATGAGTGCTTTGATGGCTCTGGCTCTCATCTCCAGCTCCAGTAACTCCAGCTGCTGAGTCGACGGCTGCTTCACTGCAGCTGCTGGAGCCCTTTCTTCAGCCGATGTGATGGTTTTTCCGGTGACGCTTCCCTCAGATCTTCGGGCTCAGAGCCAGACGTCGGAGCCAGAATTTCACTCACGCTTCTGTCGATGTCCTGCTGAAGCTCCACTTTGGGCTCGGCGCTGGGAGCCAGAGCTTCATCTCTCGCCGATTCTTCAGCTTTCACCACTTTATGACCCTCAATGTCACTGTCATCAATCTCTGCGTTGATGCTGAGAACGTCACTGTCTTCTCCAGAACCTGCGCCTGACGCACACACAGAAAGAGAGTAAGACATACAGAGAGATACAGAGAAGCATACTGCTTTCCAAGATATCTGCATAGGCATCGGCTCTCAAAAAAACAATATCGGTTGACCACTAATTCAAACACTCAGAAACAATAGTCTACAACTATAATGAGTTCTTTACCTTGCTTTTCTTCTGTTTCAGGATCTTCTCTCAGAGACGAAGTGGAGTCCACGTTACTGTCCTGCCTGTAAATGTCAATCAGCATGTTATCAAAACTTCAATATTACGTTTAATTTTTAATATTTAATAATCCCGAGAGTTTTGACTCACTGACTGTCAGTAAAGTTCTTCTCTTCAGGTGCGACTGATAACTCTTTACCTTTACAAACAAAGAAAACAATAAAACATTCATCAAACACAACACAAAGATACCAGCGGGACCGACGGTGAGAAGAGAACGAGCAGCTTTTGATTTGTGTTCAGATTGAAGATGAACTGAATTAGTGGTTTACCCTCCAGAATCTCCAGAAGATGAACCTCAGAGAGCTGCTGCAGCTGATCCCAGCACAGCTTCTTAATCTCACTGAACGAACAGTCCTGCGGGAAACAACAGCCATTTATGAGCTTTCACTCGGGCCAGCACCAGGTTACAGAAGTGTTCTGGACTCTGTGTGTTCAGCTAATAAGCTCTGCTGGATATCATGAGTCACAGGGCATTTTCACTCTAAAACTTAACAAACGTCTCTACTGTAACTTTTAATGTGCAACAATCTGTTGAACTTGATTGTGTAAATCTTGTACTTGTCTGCTGCTATTTGTGTACTGTGCATACTGTGCACTGTTCCCTTTCAGTCGGTCACTCTCGACGTCAAGTCGTAACCTGACGAATTGGGATATCGCTTCGATAGATCTACTTTGAGTGTAAACTACACGAGCCAATGCCCATTGGCATGCAATTACTGCATCCAGCTGCCGCTGATCACAGCATGAGCACAGCATATTAAGGCAGCAGGTGCAATGCATACCAGCTTTTTTGCTTTGGAGCCGAGCGAAAGTATTGTTCTGCTCAACTTTGTCTATTCGTGAACTACGAGTTCAGCACTCTCTCGGAAGCTTCATGTGTGGCGAGATGGTGCTTCAGCAGTGGTCGCTCCTGTGTTGAGTGGGTTGTGCACTTCTGTCTGCACTACCCCTCTATCGTGCTGCAAACGGCCATCTCCCCTGTGCGCCTCAGCCCTAAAAGAACATTTCCTAAAGAGCAAATTCCTCTAAAAGAGCTCCACGGGCGCGTCTTTATAGAGACGACGGATCATCCTTATAAGGACGCGGTTTCGCCCATGCGTATCTGGGTGCGATCATTACCTGGCACTGGGTGATGGTCACGATCGCTGCCTCACGTGTCTGGGCATCAAGCATGCTGAGGTGGCCTTTGTGGATGAGTCATGTTCCCACTGCGGGAAGATGACCATCTTGGAGCTGCTAACCAGGCTCCACTAACTTCAGGGGGGCAGAGTCCCATTGCCCCGCACGGAACCAACCCTTTGGGGACCATCACTCCTCTTGTACCTTCAATCCAGCAGAGCGACCCACGGAACATGCTGGGCCCTCTTCAAAGAGCGTACCAGCGGTATCCAGTGGACCTCCCCCCGACCAGATGAAGAGTCGGCCGTGCCGCCAAATCGGATCCAGAGATGACAGCTATGCTTTCCGAGAGGGTAGGACTTGAGTGGAAACCCCCACATCCCGAGCCCTCAGGGCTGGGATGATTGGTTTCTCTGGGTGGCACGCGCTGGTTCTCAGCACCCCGCCCCGGTGCCTTTCTTCCCGGAAGTTCATGACGAGCTCACCAGGTTGTGGACAGCACCTTTTATTGCCAGAAACCAGCCGGTAGGCTCCTCCTCCCTCACCACCCTCGATGGCGGTGCAGCAAAGGGGTATTAGGTGATCCCCCCCCCCCCCAGTGCAACGGGTGGTAGCGACGTAATTGTGTCCTAAGTCCGCGTCCTCCTGACGGGGAGACCCTGTGCTTCCTTCCCAGGCCTGTAGGCATGCATCTAACCAGCAGTGCCTATTCGGCTTGCGGGGAAGCTGTTTCCGCCATACACGCTATGGCGTTACTGCAAGTGCACCAGGCCAAGATGGTGAACATATAACTCCCTCCCCCAGAGGAAGGCTGGGTGGAGAATCTTTTGTTTCGTTTTTTTTCCCGCTTTTGGCCTCACGGCCGATGGTACCCAAATTCTCTATGAATGAGCAGTTTCCTTTATCACTGGGTCCCAGGAGGGCAACGGCCAAGCACCAGACCACAATACCATATATGGTATATAAGGCATTCCTGTACAGAAAGACGACAGGAAGACAAAAAAGACACTATATTGTTTATTTGCAACACAAGTGTTCGACCGTTTTAGGAAATTCCCAACAAGCCACATACAATAGTACTTACGATAGAACTGTAATGACGATGCTACCGTTTAAAAAATACAGTGGCACCGCCAGTATTTTGGACCCTTAGTATCACAATACTACCGTAGTACCAGTAAACTGTGCAACCCTACTGTGGTCTACATGGATGCCTCCACCACAGGCTGGGGGGCTACGTACAATGGGGATGCAGTCTCAGGGGTTTGGACTGCATCCCCATTGTAGTGAACACCATCACTTCGGCGAGAGCATTGTCTGTGAGACACACTTACGCCCTGAAGTGGCACCTGTTCATCGAGTGATGTTCTTCTCACAGAGAAGACCCCCGGAGATGCCAGATCGCGGTCGTGTTTTCCTTTCTGCAACAACTGGAACAAAGGCTGTCTCCCTTCACCCTCAAAGTCCAGGTTGCTGCTATTGCTGCGTACCATGACCCCGTGAATGGAAAGTCTTTAGGTAAGCATGACTTCGTTATCAGGTTC